>NW_025753718.1:2500-10225 GCF_021184085.1 Oncorhynchus gorbuscha | reverse complement strand
CCACAAGGTTGCGTTCCTCAGCCCTCTCCCCTGTACTCCCTGTTCACCCATGACTGCGTAGCCATGCACACCTCCAACTCAATCACTGTTTGCAGACGACACTACAGTGGTACGCTTGATTACAAACAACTACGAGACGGCCTACAGGAGGAGGTGAGGGCCCTCCGAGTGTGATGTCAGGAAAATTACTTCACACTCAACGTCAACAAAACAAAGGAGATGATTGTGAACTTCAGGAAACAGCAGAGGGACAAACTGGAATGGTCCACCCACACAGACAGCATGGTGAAGAAGGCTCAACAGCGCCTCCAACCTCAGGAGGCAGAAGAAATGTGGCTTGTCACCAAAAAACACTCACAAACTTTACAGATGCACAATCGAGAGCATCCTCTCGGGGGGCTGAATCACCGCCTGGTATGGCAACTGCTCCACCCATAACCGTAAGACTCTCGTGCTGTTCCTTCTTTTTCCGTAGTGTATTTCTGTATTATTTTTGTGATTCACCATAGTGAAGGCGTAGACTCAGGTTTTCTGGGTCTCTATGTTTTAGTTGAATTTCTTCTTAGGTTTTAGCAAACTATTTGTCATTGTTGTTAATTTTCTTCTGTTTCCTGCTTGCAGTTTTGTTGATATTATAGGAAGCTGAGAGGTCAAATATACTGTTTTGGTTTTCTACGGCCAATTTTACATCTTCACTATTACAGTGAAATGTTTTGTCCAGGAAGTTGTCTAAAAGGGATTGAATGTGTAGTTTTCCACACCACTCTCCTTCAATCTATAGCATTTCTTAAAATTATTCAGTTCCTTTGGCTTTGATGCCTCATGATGGAATATTGCTCTGTTTAAATAGACTGCGATTTTCCTGTGATCTGATAGGGGTGTCAGTGGACCGACTGAACGCTATGAGAGACTCGGGTTGAAGTCAGTGATAAAGTAGTCTACAGTACTACTGACAAGAGAGTACACGCTCTCCCTCTCTCTCTCCTTCTCTCTCTCTCTCTCTCTCTCTCTCTCTCTCTCTCTCTCTTTCCCTCTTTCTCTTTTTCTCTCTTGTCTTTTTCACTCTCTCTCTCTCTCTCTTTCTCTCTCTTTCTTTCTCTACATCTCTCTCTCTTTCTCTTCATGCATGTGTGTTTGTGTGAATTATTTCACTGGGTGGTGCATGTGCATATCTGTGTGTGTGTGTGTGTGTGTGTGTGTGTGTGTGTGTGTGTGTGTGTGTGTGTGTGTGTGTGTGTGTGTGTGTGTGTGTGTGTGCGTGCGTGCGTGCGTGCGTGCGTGCGTGCGTGCGTGCGTGCGTGCGTGCGTGCGTGCGTGTCTGTTAACCAGATGCTGCTGAGATGGTGTTGGCCTCTTGCCAGCTGCAGCTCAGTTCCATTAGCATGGCTAGAGCTGGCTGGAGATTGCTATTGATTAGCTATTGAGTCTGTTCATAAGCCTTTCACCCTGCACACACACAAACGCAAACAAACACACACACACAAACCCACACCCACACACACAAACACACAAACAAACACACACACACACACACAATCACACAAACAAACTCACACACACAAACATACAAACACTGTCTGAGGTCTGAGATCATTGACAGCATTACAGTTTACAGCAAATTTCTGTTTCACTGGGGTGAGGGTTTGTAGCTTAAGGTGAATAAGGTAACCTGGTGGGTATGTGTGCATGTGTGTGTCTGTATGTATGTGTGCATGTTTGTGTCCGTGTGTGTGTCCGTGTGTGTGGGCTGTGAGAGGGCTTTAGGCTGTGTCTGCACCACATACTCACATTACTGGTGTCCCCCAGAGCTCTGTTCGAGGCTCTCTCCTCTTCTCTCTATACACCAAGTCACTCGGCTCCGTCATATCCTCAAATGGTCTCCCCTAGAATTGCTATGCGGATGACAACTACTTTTCTGCTTCCCCCTTCTGACACCCAGGTGGCAACACCCATCTTTGTGTGACTGGCAGATATCTCAGCTTGGATGTTGTCCCACCCCTCAATCTCAACCTCAACAAGACGGAGATGCACTTCCTCCCGAGGAAGGCCTGCCTGCTCCAAGACCGCTCCATTATGGTTGCGAACTCCACGGTGTCCCCCTCCCAGAGTGCAAAGAACCGAGGAGTGACCCTGGACTACATCCTGTCGTTCTCTGCAAACATCAAAGCAGTGACTCACTCCTTCAGGCTCTACAACATCTGTAGAGTACGACCCCTACAAGTGGCTCAGCTCCTAATCCAGGCACTTGTCATCTCCTGTCTGGTCTACTGCAGCTCTCTGTTATCTGGACTCCCCGCTTGTGCCGTCAACATCCTTGTCACATCGAACCCCTGCAACTTATCCAGAATGCTGAAGCATGCCTGGTGTTTAAACTTACGATGTTCTTCCATGTCACCCCACTCCTCTGCAGACTCCAGTGGCTTCCAGTCGAATCTCGCATCATCTTCAAGACCCTGGTGCTTACCTATGGAACAGCAAGAGGAGCTTCCCCTCCCTACCTTCAGGCTCTGCTCAAATACCTACATCCCAGCCCGAGCTCTCTTGTCCCTGCCAACTCTATGGGAGGGCAGCTCCCGTTCAGCCCAGTCCAAACTTTTCTCTGTCCTTCAATCCCAATTGTGGAACCACCTTTCCCCTGAAGCCAGAACAGCAGAGTCCCTGCCCATCTTCCCCCTGAAGCTAGGACAGCAGAGTCCCTGCCCATCTTTCCCCTGAAGCTAGGACAGCAGGGTCCCTGCCCATCTCCCTCCTGAAGCTAGGACAGCAGAGTCCCTGCCCATCTTTCCCCTGAAGCAGGGTCCCTGCCCATCTCCCCTGAATCAGAGTCCCTGCCCCTGAAGCTAGAACAGCAGGGTCCCTGCCCATCTCCCCCCTGAAGCTAGAACAGCAGGGTCCCTGCCCATCTCCCCCCTGAAGCTAGAACAGCAGGGTCCCTGCCCATCTTCTGAAAACGTCTGAAACCTTTCTTCTTCAAACAGTTTTAAATAATCCCCCAGCACACCTCTTCACAGCCCCTCCTCACCACGAGCTGTTAATAAACATGCTGTTTGTGCACTAACACTCGCTCTTGACTTTTTTCCTCCTTACTAGCTCTGACGTTGCTGATAGCTACTTTATTGAGAAGAAATGTAGTTGGTGTGATTTGTGGTTGTGCCACCTAGTTAAAGAAGGAAATAAGAACAAGAGTGTCTGCTAAATGACTCAAATGTAAATATGTGTCAATGGAAAGGCTGGATTCTAAACTGATCAATAAAGAGACATGATTGATACTCTCTCACTCTCTCTTTCCTATCGCTCTCTCTTTCCTATCACTCTCTTTCCTATCACGCTCTCTTTCCTATCACTCTCTATTTCCTATCTCTCTCTCTTTCCTATCACTCTCTCTTTCCTAACACTCTCTCTTTCCTATCTCTCTCTCTTTCCTATCACGCTCTCTTTCCTATCACTCTCTCTTTCCTATCTCTCTCTCTTTCCTATCACCCTCTCTTTCCTATCCACTCTCCCTTTCCTATCACTCTCTCTTTTCTATCACTCTCCATTTCCTCACCCTCTCTTTCATATCACTCTCTCTTTACCATCACTCTCTCTTTCCTATCACCCTCTCTTTCCTATCACCCTCTCTTTCTATCACTCTCTCTTTCTATCACTCTCTCTTTCTAGCACTCTCTTTCCTATCACTCTCTTTCTATCACTCTCTCTTTCTATCACTCTCTCTTTTCTATCACTCTATCTTTCTATCACTCTCTTTCCTATCACTCTCTCTTTCCTATCACTCTCTCTTTTCTATCACCCTCTCTTTCATATCACCCTCTCTTTTCTATCACTCTCTCTTTTCTATCACTCTCTCTTTCCTATCGCTCTCTCTTTCCTATCACTCTCTCTTTTCTATCACTCTCTCTTTCCTATCACCCTCTCTTTCCTATCACTCTCTCTCTTTCCTATCACTCTCTCTTTCCTATCACCCTCTCTTTCCTATCACTCTCTCTTTTCTATCACTCTCTCTTTCCTATCACTCTCTCTTTTCTATCACTCTCCATTTCCTATCACCCTCTCTTTCCTATCACTCTCTCTTTCCTATCACCCTCTCCTTCCTATCACTCTCTCTTTCCCATCACTCTCTCTTTCCTATCACTCTCTGTTTTCTATCACCCTCTCTTTCCTATCACTCTCCCTTTCCTATCCCTCTCTCTTTCCCATCACTCTCTCTTTTCTATCACCCTCTCTTTCCTATCACTCTCTCTTTTCTATCACTCTCTCTTTCCTATCACTCTCTCTTTCCTATCACTCTCTCTTTTCTATCACTCTCTCTTTCCTATCACCCTCTCTTTCCTATCACTCTCTCTTTCCTATCACTCTCTCTTTCTATCACTCTCTCTCTCTTCCTATCACTCTCTTTCCTATCACCCTCTCTTTCCTATCACTCTCTCTTTTCTATCACTCTCTCTTTCCTATCCTCTCTCTACTATCCACTCATCTTTCCTATCACTCTCTCTTTCCTATCACCCCTCTTCCTATCACTCTCTCTCTCTTCCTATCACTCTCTCTTTCCTATCACCCTCTCTTTCCCATCACTCTCTCTTTTCTATCACTCTCTCTTTCCTATCACTCTCTCTTTTCTATCACTCTCCATTTCCTATCACTCCTTCATATCACTCTCTCTCTTTCCTATCACCCTCTCTTTCCTATCACTCTCTCTTTCCCATCACTCTCTCTTTCCTATCACTCTCTGTTTTCTATCACCATCTCTTTCCTATCACTCTCCCTTTCCTATCCCTCTCTCTTTCCCATCACTCTCTCTTTTCTATCACCCTCTCTTTCCTATCACTCTCTTTCCTATCCTCTCTCTTTCCTATCACTCTCTCTTTCCTATCACTCTCTCTTTTCTATCACTCTCTCTTTCCTATCACTCTCTTTCCTATCACTCTCTATTTTCTATCACTCTCTCTTTCCCTATCACTCTCTCTTTCCTATCACTCTCTCTCTTTCATATCCTCTCTCTTTTCTATCACCACTCTCTTTCATATCACTCTCTCTTTTCTATCACTCGCTTTTCGCTCTCTCTTCCTATCGCTCTCTCTTCCTATCACTCTCTTTTCATCTCTCTCTTTCCTATCACTCTCTTTCCTATCACCCTCTCTTTCTATCACTCTCTCTTTCCTATCACTCTCTCTTTCCTATCACTCTCTATTTTCTATCACTCTCTCTTTCTATCACCTCTCTTTCCTATCACTCTCTCTTTCATATCACTCTCTCCTTTTCTATCACCCTCTCTTTCATATCACCTCTCTTTCCTATCACTCTCTCTTTTCTATCACTCTCTCTTTCTATCGCTCTCTCTTTCTATCGCTCTCTCTTTCCTATCACTCTCTCTTTTCTATCACTCTCTCTTTCCTGTCACTCTCTTTCCTATCACTCTCTTTCCTGTCACTCTCTCTTTTCTATCCTCTCTCTTTCCTATCACCCTCTCTTTCCTATCACTCTCTCTTTCATATCACCCTCTCTTTCCTATCACTCTCTCGTTCATATCACCCTCTCTTTCCTATCACTCTCTCTCTTCCTATCACTCTCTCTTTCTATCACCCTCTCTTTCCTGTCACTCTCTCTTTTCTATCACTCTCTTTCCTATCACTCTCTCTCTTTCCTATCCCTCTCTTTCCTATCACTCTCTCTTTCCTATCACTCTCTCTTTCCTATCTCTTCCTATCACCTCTCTTTCCTATCACTCTCTCTTTCCTATCACTCCTCTCTTTTCTATCACTCTCTCTTTCCTATCACTCTCTCTTTCCTATCTCTCTCTCTTTCCTATCACCCTCTCTTTCCTATCACTATCTCTTTCCTATCACTCTCTCTTTCCTATCACTCTCTCTTTCCTATCACCCTCTCTTTCCTATCACCCTCTCTTTCCTATCACTCTCTCTTTCATATCACCCTCTCTTTCCTATCACTCTCTCTTTCCTATCACTCTCTCTTCCCTATCACCCTCTCTTTTCTATCACTATCCCTTTTCTATTGCTCTCTCTCTCTTTCCTATCACTCTCTCCTCTATCTCTCTCTTTCCTATCACTCTCTCTTCTCTATCTCTCTCTCTCTCTTTCCTATCCACCCTCTCTCCCTATCACTCTCTTTCCTATCACTCTCTTCTCTCTCTCTCTCTCTCTTTCCTATCACCCTCTCTTTCCTATCACTCTCTTTCCCTACCCACTCTCTCTCTCTATCTCTCTTTCCTATCCTCTCTCTTCTCTATCTCTTTCCTATCACTCTCTTCTCTATCTCTCTCTCTTCCTAATCACCCTCTCTTTCCTATCACCCTCTCTTTTTCTATCACTCTCTCTTTCTATTACCCTCTCTTCCTATCACTCTCCTCTTTCCTATCTCTCTTTCCTATCACTCTATCTTTCTATCACTCTCTCTTTTCTATCACTCTCTTTCCTATCACTCTCTCTTTCATATCACTCTCCTTTCTATCACTCTCTCTTTTCTATCACTCTCTCTTTCTATCACCCTCTCTTTCCTATCACTCTCCCTTTTCTATTGCTCTCTCTCTCTTCCCCATCACTCTATCTTCTCTATCTCTTTCCTATCACTCTCTCTTTCCCATCACTTCATCTTTCCTATCACTCTCTCTTTTCTATCACTCTCTCTTCTACTCTCTCTTTCACATCACTCTCTCTTTTCTTATCACTCTCTTTCCTATCACTCTCTCTTCCTATCACCCTCTCTTTCCTATCACCCTCTTCCTATCACTCTCCTTTTCTATTGCTCTCTCTTCCTATCACTCTCTCTTCTCTATCTCTCTCTTTCCTATCACCCTCCTCTTTCCTATCACTCTCTCTTTCCTATCACTCTCTCTTTCATATCACCCTCTCTTTCCTATCCCTCTCTTTCCTATCCCTATAAATCCTTTCACTCTTTCTTTCCTATCACCCTTCCTATCACTCTCCCTTTTCTATTGCTCTCAACCTTTCCTATCACTCTCTCTTCTCTATCTAACTCTCTTCCTATCACTCTCTCTTCTATCTCTCTCTCTCTTTCCTATCGGCGCCCTCTTTCCTATCACTCTCCCTTTCCTATCACCCTCTCTTTTCCTATCACTCTCTCTTTCTATCTCTCTTCTCACTCTTCTCTATCTCTCTCTTTCCTATCACTCTCTTTCTCTATCTCTCTCTTCCTATCACTCCTCTCTTTCCTATCAATCTCTTCTCTTTCTCTTTCCTATCACTCTCTTTCCCTATCACCCTCTCTTTCCTATCACCTCTCTTTCCTATCACCCTCTCTTTCCTATCACTCTCTTTCCTATCACCCTCCCTTCCTATCACTCTCTCTTTCCTATCACCCTCTCTTTCCTATCACTCTCTCTTTCCTATCACTCTCTCTTTCCTATCACACTTCTTTCCCTATCACTATCTCTTTCCCGACACTCCTCTTTCCGATCACCCTCTCTTCCTATCACCCCTCTTCCTATCACTCTCTCTTTCCTATCACTCTCTCTTTCATCAATCTCTCTTTTCTCACTTTATTTTCCTCTCTATCTATTTTTCTTTTTCTCTCTCTCTCTCTCTTTCTCTATCTATCTCTCCTTTCTCTCTCTATATATCTCTCTCCATCTATCGCTCTCCTTTCTCTCTCTCTCTCTCTCTCTCTCTCTCTCTCTCTCTCTCTCTCTCCTTTCCTCTCTCTATCTATCTCTCTCTCTCTTTTTCTCTCTCTCTTTTTTCTCTCTTTCTC
>NW_025753717.1:0-10226 GCF_021184085.1 Oncorhynchus gorbuscha | reverse complement strand
GTTTCCCTCTGCTGGGCTTATTAGGTTCTTTCCCTCTTTCTATCCCTCTCTCTCCCCCTCCTCTCTCTCACTCTCTCTCGCTCTCTCTTCTCTCTATCGTTCCGTTCCTGCTCCCAGCTGTTCCTATTCCCTAATCATCATTTTAGTCTTCCCACACCTGTTCCCGATCCTTTCCCTGATTAGAGTCCCTATTTCTCTCCTTGTTTCCCGTACCTGCCTGTCGGATCCTCATATATAATTCACCGTGCTGTGTCTATGTTTTGCCCTGTCGTGTCGTGTTTCCCTCAGATGCTGCGTGGTGAGCAGGTGTCTGAGTCTGCTAGGTTCAAGTGCCTTCCCGAGGCAACCTGCAGTTCTCGATCAAGTCTCCAGTCTGTTCTCGTCTTTACGTGTAGTATTATGTTTTTTGTTTTGTAAAGTTTATTCTGGATTAAATACTCTGTTTTCGCCAAGTCGCTTTTGGGTCCTCATTCACCTGCATGACAGAAGGATCCGACCGAGGAATGGACCCAGCGACTACAGACGCCGTAACACTGCCGTCGAGATCCAAGGAGCCATGCTCGGCAGACACGAGCAGGAATTGTCTGCTGCTCGCCATGCCGTGGAGAGCCTGGCCGCTCAGGTTTCCGACCTCTCTGGACAGTTCCAGAGTCTTCGTCCCCGTGCCACCTGTTACTTCCTGGCCTGCCGAGCCTCCAGAACCTAGGGTTAATAACCCACCTTGCTACTCCGGGCAGCCCACTGAGTGCCGCTCCTTTCTCACCCAGTGTGAGATTGTGTTCTCTCTCCAACCCAACACATACTCTAGAGAGAGAGCTCGGGTTGCTTACGTCATTTCACTCCTTACTGGCCGGGCCGAGAGTGGGGCACAGCTATCTGGGAGGCAAGGGCTGATTGTTCTAACAATTACCAGAACTTTAAAGAGGAGATGATTCGGGTTTTTGACCGTTCAGTTTTTGGTGGGGAGGCTTCTAGGTCCTGGCTTCCCTATGCCAAGGTGATCGATCCATAACGGATTACTCTATAGAGTTTCGTACTCTTGCTGCCTCTAGTGACTGGAACGAGCCGGCGCTGCTCGCTCGTTTTCTGGAGGGACTCCACACAGTGGTCAAAGATGAGATTCTCTCTCGGGAGGTTCCTTCCAGTGTGGACTCTTTGATTGCTCTCGCCATCCGCATAGAACGACGGGTAGATCTTCGTCACCAGGCTCGTGGAAGAGAGCTCGCATCAACGGTGTTTCCCTGCTCCGCATCGCAACCATCTCCCTCCTCTGGCTCTGAGACTGAGCCCATGCAGCTGGGAGGGATTCGCATCTCGACTAAGGAGAGGGAACGGAGGATCACCAACCGCCTGTGCCTCTATTATGGATTTGATGGACATTTTGTTAATTCATGTCCAGTAAGAGGCCAGGAGCCCATCAGTAAGCGGAGGGCTACTGGTGAGCGCTACTACTCAGGTCTCTTCATCTAGATCTTGTACTACTATGTCAATCCATCTACGCTGGACCGGTTCGGTGCTACATGCAGTGCCTTGATTGACTCTGGGGCTGAGGGTTGTTTCATGGACGAAGCATGGGTTCGGAAACATAACATTCCTTTCAGACAGTTAGACAAGCCTACGCCCATGTTTGCCTTAGATGGTAGTCATCTTCCCAGTATCAGATTTGAGACACTACCTTTAACTCTCACAGTATCTGGTAACCACAGTGAGACTATTTCTTGATTTTTCGTTCACCTTTCACACCTGTTGTTTTGGGTCATCCCTGGCTAGTATGTCTTAATCCTTCTATTAATTGGTCTTGTAATTCTATCCTATCCTGGAACGTATCTTGTCATGTGAAGTGCTTAATGTCCGCCATCCCTCCCATTTCTTCTGTCCCCACTTCTCAGGAGGAACCTGGCGATTTGACAGGAGTGCCGGAGGAATATCATGATCTGCGCACGGTCTTCAGTCGGTCCCGAGCCAACTCCCTTCCTCCTCACCGGTCGTATGATTGTAGTATTGATCTCCTTCCGGGGACCACTCCTCCTCGGGGGTAGACTATACTCTCTGTCGGCTCCCGAACGTAAGGCTCTCGAGGATTATTTATCTGTGTCTCTTGACGCCGGTACCATAGTGCCTTCTTCCTCTCGGCCGGGGCGGGGTTCTTTTTTGTTAAGAAGAAGGACGGTACTCTGCGCCTGCGTGGATTATCGAGGGCTGAATGACATAACGGTTAAGAATCGTTATCCGCTTCCCTTATGTCATCAGCCTTCCAGATTCTGCAGGAGCCAGGTGCTTTACTAAGTTGGACCTTCGTAACGCTTACCATCTCGTGCGCATCAGAGAGGGGGACGAGTGGAAAACGGCGTTTAACACCCGTTAGGCATTTTGAGTACCGGGTTCTGCCGTTTGGTCTCGCCAATGCGCCAGCTGTTTTTCAGGCATTAGTTAATGATGTTCTGAGAGACATGTTGAACATCTTTGTTTTTGTCTATCTTGACGATATCCTGATTTTTTCACCGTCACTCGAGATTCATGTTCAGCACGTTCGACGTGTTCTACAGCGCCTTTAGAGAATTGTCTCTACGTAAAGGCTGAGAAGTGCTCTTTTCATGTCTCCTCCGTTACTTTTCTCGGTTCCGTTATTTCCGCTGAAGGCATTCAGATGGATTCCGCTAAGGTCCAAGCTGTCAGTGATTGGCCCGTTCCAAGTCACGTGTCGAGTTGCAGCGCTTTTTAGGTTTCGCTAATTTCTATCGGCGTTTCATTCGTAATTTCGGTCAAGTTGCTGCCCCTCTCACAGCTCTTACTTCTGTCAAGACGTGTTTTAAGTGGTCCGGTTCCGCCCAGGAGCTTTTGATCTTCTAAAAGAACGCTTTTACGTCCGCTCCTATCCTCGTTACTCCTGACGTCACTAGACAATTCATTGTCGAGGTTGACGCTTCAGAGGTAGGCGTGGGAGCCATTCTATCCCAGCGCTTCCAGTCTGACGATAAGGTTCATCCTTGCGCTATTTTTCTCATCGCCTGTCGCCATCTGAGCGCAACTATGATGTGGGTAACCGTGAACTGCTCGCCATCCGCTAGCCCTAGGCGAATGGCGACAGTGGTTGGAGGGGGCGACTGCCTCCTTTTGTCGTTTGGACAGACCATAAGAACCTTGAGTACATCCGTTCTGCCAAACGACTTAATGCCCGTCAAGCTCGTTGGCGTTGTTTTTCGCTCGTTTCGAGTTTGTGATTTCTTACCGTCCGGTAGCAAGAACACCAAGCCTGATGCCTTATCCCGCCTGTTTAGTTCTTCTGTGGCTTCTACTGATCCCGAGGGGATTCTTCCTTATGGGCGTGTTGTCGGGGTTGACAGTCTGGGGAATTGAAAGACAGGTTACAAGCACTCACGCACACTGCGTCGCCGCGCTTGTCCTAGTAACCTCCTTTTCGCTCCTGTTTCCACTGCCTGGCTGTTCTTCAGTGGGCTCACTCTGCCAAGTTAGCTGGTCATCCCGGTGTTCGAGGCACTCTTGCGTCTATTCGCCAGCGATTTTGGTGGCCGACTCAGGAGCGTGACACGCGCCGCTTTCGTGGCTGCTTGTTCGGACTGCGCGCAGACTAAGTCGGGGTAACTCTCCTCCTGCCGGTCATCTCAGACCGCTCCCCATTCCTTCTCGACCATGGTCTCACATCGCCCTAGACTTCATTACCGGTCTGCCTTTGTCTGCGGGGAAGACTGTGATTCTTACGGTTGTCGATAGGTTCTCTAAGGCGGCACATTTCATTCCTCGCTAAACTTCCTTCCGCTAAGGAGACGGCACAAATCATTATCGAGAATGTGTTCAGAATTCATGGCCTCCCGTTAGACGCCGTTTCAGACAGAGGCCCGCAATTCACGTCACAGTTTTGGGAGGGAGTTCTGTCGTTTGATTGGTGCGTCCGTCGTCTCTCTTCCGGGTTTCATCCCCAGTCTAACGGTCAAGCAGAGAGGGCCAATCAGACGATTGGTCGCATACTACGCAGCCTTTTCTTTCAGAAACCCTGCCTTGGGCAGAACAGCTCCTGGGCAGAATACGCTCACAACTCGCTTCCTTCGTCTGCTACCGGGTTATCTCCGTTTCAGAGTAGTCTGGGTTACCAGCCTCCTATTCTCTTCCCAGCTTGCCGAGTCCAGCGCTCCCTCCGCTCAAGCGTTTGTCCAACGTTGTGAGCGCACCTGGAGGAGGGTGAGGTCTGCACTTTGCCGCTACAGGGCACAGACTGTGAGAGCCGCCAATAAACGCAGGATTAAGAGTCCTAGGTATTGTTGCGGCCAGAGAGTGTGGCTTTCCACTCGCAACCTTCCTCTTACGACAGCTTCTCGTAAGTTGACTCCGCGGTTCATTGGTCCGTTCCGTGTCTCCCAGGTCGTCAATCCTAGCCGCTGTGCGACTGCTTCTTCCGCGACATCTTCGTCGCGTCCATCCTGTCTTCCATGTCTCCTGTGTTAAGCCCTTTCTTCGCACCCCCGTTCGTCTTCCTCCCCCTCCCGTCCCTTGTCGAGAGCGCACCTATTTACAAGGTACATAAGATCATGGACATGCTCGGGACGGGGTCACCAATACTTAGTGGATTGGGAGGGTTACGGTCCTGAGGAGAGGAGTTGGGTTCCGTCTCGGGACGTGCTGGACCGTTCACTCATTGATGATTTCCTCCGTTGCCGCCAGGATTCCTCCTCGAGTGCGCCAGGAGGCGCTCGGTGAGTGGGGGGTACTGTCATGTTTTGTCATTTATTATCATGTCTTGTCCCTGTGCTTCCCATTCTATTCGTTTCCTCTGCTGGGCTTATTAGGTTCTTCCTCTTTCTATCCCTCTCTCCTCTCCCTCTCTCACTCTCTCGCTCTCTTCTCTCTATCGTTCGTTCCTGCTCCCAGCTGTTCCTATTCCCCTAATCATCATTTAGTCTTCCCACACCTGTTCCCGATCCTTTTCCCTGATTAGAGTCCCTATTTCTCTCCTTGTTTCCCGTACCTGCCCTGTCGGATCCTCATATATAATTCACCGTGCTGTGTCTATGTTTTGCCCTGTCGTGTCGTGTTTCCCTCAGATGCTGCGTGGTGAGCAGGTGTCTGAGTCTGCTAGGTTCAAGTGCCTTCCCGAGGCAACCTGCAGTTCTCGATCAAGTCTCCAGTCTGTTCTCGTCTTTACGTGTAGTATTATGTTTTTTGTTTTGTAAAGTTTATTCTGGATTAAATACTCTGTTTTCGCCAAGTCGCTTTTGGGTCCTCATTCACCTGCATGACAGAAGGCAAGGTTGCTCTTCTCCTGGCCCTCAGAGCTAGCTAATGTAACCCAAGAAGCCATGCTAGCTCAGCCCAGAGCTAGCTAGCGCTACCCAAGAAGTAATCTCTATCCCTCATCCCACTATAGAGCTAACTAGCACTTACTCAATACACCAGCCCACAAAGCTAGCTAGCATTACCCAATAATCAATGCTAAATATAATCACATAATATAAAAAATAATATACATTGGTCCTCTGTAGGTCAGTTGGTAGAGCATGGTTCTACCAGGATGGTGGGTTCAATTCCTGGGTTTAAAAAAGTATACACAGAATGAATGTGATTAAAGCATCTGTTAATTGGTAAATATTATTACTATGTAATATATTCTACTTTCTTGTTTTTTTTCATTTTTATAACTACATATTCACCAATCTATAGGTAGCTAGAGCCACAGTTAGGCCTAGTTCCGCCAGGACCCTCTCAGTGAGTCCTTCCGTATCACACCCCCATCACAGAGGATTAGACGCTAACTCACCATGCTTTAATTAACTTCTGATTAGGTATTAATATCAGGCGCTGGTTCCAGGCTGCAGCTGTTGCCTTATTAGTGGATTAGCTTCCAGCCTCTCTCTCCCCTCCCTCCTCTTCCTATCTCTGTGTCTTCCCTCTCTCCCTCTCCCTCTCTTTCTATCTCTGTGTCTTTCTCTCTCTCTCCCGCCCCTCTTTTCCTATCTCTTCATGTCTTTTCTCTCTCTCTCCCTCCATCTCTTCCTATCGCTCAGTGTCTTTCTCTCTCTCTCTCCCTCTCTTACTATCTCTCTGTGTTTTTCTCTCTCTCTCTCTCCCTCCCTTTCTATCTCTGTGTCTTTCTCTCTCTTTCTCCCTCCTCTCTTTATATCTCGCAGTGTCTCTCTCTCCCTCCCTCTCTTTCTATCTCTGTCTTTCTCTCTCTCTTTCTCCCTCCTCTCTTTCTATCTCTCAGTGTCTCTCTCTCCCTCCATCTCTTTCTATCTCTGTGTCTTTCTCTCTCTCTCCCTCCCTATCTCTGTGTCTTTCTCTCCCCTCCCTCTTTCTATCTCTCAGTGTCTTTCTCCCTCCCTCTCTTTCTCTTTCTCTCTCTCTCTCCTCCTTCTCTTTCTATCTGTCAGTGTCTTTCTTCTTCTTTTCTTTCTCTTATCTCCCTCCTCCATCTCCCTCCTCTCTCTCTCTCTCTCTCTCTCTCTCTTCTCTCTCTCTCTCTCTCTCTCTCTCTCTCTCTCTCTCTCTCTCTCTCTATCTCTCTCTCTCTCTCTCTCTCTCTCTCTATCATATTCCTCTGTATCACACTGCTCTCTGTCTGTCTTTCTGTTGGTCTCTCTTTCTCTCTCTCACTCTATGTCTGTTTCACTTCAATTCAATTCAATTTGCTTTATTGGCATGACGTAACAATGTACATATTGCCAAAGCTTACTTTGATATTTACAATATGAAAATAATAAGAATCAAAATTGTCAACAGGACAACAGTAACAACAATAACCAAGGGTCAAAATAACCATACATTGAACAATAACAATAAGCATACAGTAGAGGACATGTGCAAATTGATTGGTCTGTCAGACACTGTCCCTCACCTTATGGCAGGCAGCGAAGTAGTGCACTGCCAACCCACAGCTCTCTGCGTCCTCCCCCAACAGGATGGGTAGCCTACTCTCACCAGAAAGGTCTTTGAAACCTTGAATAAGGGTTTCAAATTTGGGGAAATGACACTCTCTAATTGTTTTATATTTTTGACATTTTTTCAGGAAATGCAGCTCTGTCTCAGGTTCTACTGTTGTGCAGTGGTTGCACAGCCTTTCCTGTACAGGGAGCCAGATTTTCCCTGTGTCTATGCTTCTCAATGGCAAGGCTGTGCTCACTGAGCCTGTACTTTGTCAATGTTTTTCTAAGGTTTTTGTCAGTAACCATGGTCCAATAGTTTGCCATGGTGTACTTTCGATTTAGTGCCAGATAGCACTGCATTTTGCTTTGTGCTTGTGTTTCCCAACAAGCAATGTAGTTTTGTTTTGATTGTGTTGTAATTTGTTTTATTCTGATTGATTGGATGTTCTGGTCCTGAGGCTTCAGTGTGTTAATAGAACATGTTTGTGGAAATCAGCCCAGGACCAGCTGGATGAGGGGACTCTTTTCTTTGCTCAGCTCTTGTCATTGCAGGGCATGGTGATGGTATGAGAGGGGTCACTGTATTTTAGATGTTTCAAAACATAACTGCTCTTTATGAGTTTTTATTATTAGTGGATATTTACTAATTTGCCCTGCATGCATTGTTTGTAGTTTTGGTTCAATGACATATTCAATTAGTTTTAGCCACATTTTAATAGGTATTTCAATTTGAATTTGTTTTTTAATGGCGTAGAATGCCCTGGGTGCTTTCTCTCTCAGTTCATTCACTGCCTCATTAAGGTGTCCAGTTGAGCTTATTTTTAATCCTAAATCATTGTAGTTTGTGCAGTACTCTATATATTTTTTACCAATTGAGAACTTTGGTCTAATTCTGAGATCTGGATCTTCTGGAAAATCATTATTTTAGTATTTTGGGGTTTACTCAGGGCCCAGGTCTGGCAGTACCGCTCTAGCAGGTCCAGGCTCTGCTGTAGGCCATGTGCTGTGGGTGACAGCAGGCTTAGGTCATCTGCGATGAATAGGTTTTTAACTTCTGAATTGTAGAGACTAACACCAGAGGCTGAAGATGTGTCTAGAATAGTGGCCAATTCGTTGATGTAAATATTGAAGAATGCAGGGCTCAGATTGCAACCCTGGCGAATGCCCTGGCCCTGGTTAAAGAATTCTGTTATTTTCTTGTCAATTTTAATGCACCAATTTCAATAACTTTGTAGAACAGTCCTGTATGCCGAATAGAATCAAATGCTTTTTGGAAGTCAATAAAGCAAGCGTATATTTTGGTATTATTTTGGTGGACATGTTTCTCTTTCTCTCTCTCTATTCCTCTCTCTGTCTCTTGCTAGAAGATATCGCTCCGGCCGTCCCTTTGCCTCTCTTCCCGTTAGCTTTTGCTGGCAACTATCCAAAGGAGACTTTTGTAATAACACATTTTTCTTGTGGTCAGAGGTGTTTTCCCAGTGGTGCGTGCAGTACACTCAGGTCTACATGGGCTAGTCGGGGCTCATCTCGTAATTCTGAGCGTTTTGGTAAATGAAAATGGTCAAACTATTATTAGTTATCTAACGCAATCTAACATGGTCAAACCACTGTAAGCTCCTTATGTAATGGTGCTCTTGTTCCCAGGACTACATTTTCAGTCAACCAGTTTAACTGATCAATATGTCGGAGAAGAATGAGTTTTGACATCTATTTCCTCACATACTTTGATTCTCCAGGAATTATTGAAATGCATCACTTCCTGAACTACATTACCTGTCATTCTTGACTCCTTATAGCTAGTGCTTATCATGATACGAGGTGAGACCCAAATGCAGACACAGGAGGTAGATGGTTGGAGTTTAAGATGTTTAATAAATCCAAAGGGAATAGGCAAGAGAATGGACGTGGACAGGCAAAAGGTCATCACCAAAAGGTACAGAGTGACAGGCAGGCTCGTGACAGTGCTAAGGTTCTAAGACACACAATCATTTAGCTTGACCTGGAACCAGTTCTTGAATTGGGCCAGTACACACCAGTACTGAGTATTGACACCTAACAATTTCTACTGCTTGAGACCAGACACCTATAGAATACTATATTCAATAACTAATTATAAAGAGCACTGACACCCAAAACCAGTATGACCACACAGGGCACAGACATCAATTCAAAGTCTATTTCACGTTGGTTCAACATCATTTTGTTTCAGAAAGGCCTGCCATTTGCACAGGTTCTCTTTAGAATACACTGAACACCTGAAGGTCAGCAGTAAACGCTTTGAAAGACCCGGCCATGTATTATCTGTTTATAAAGCATTTACTGGACAAAAAAATACTTATTTCCATGGCAATAAAGCCACCTGCATCAATCAATGTCCAAAGAGATGGTTTTGGTGGGCGGACCACATTTTATTGACAGCATGCTTCAGAAACACACGGTGGGTGAACGTCAGGGCTGACCACAACCAAAACCCTGTCTTTACTGAAGTATTTACAACGATCCGGTTCTGCTGAGGAAAGCGATAATGGTACTGGATTATTTTTGTGTGACCTGATGGGATAAGTAGAGGAAACCAACCTCCTCTAACTGCTATCACTCTTCTGTAATGTTCTTACTGAGGATCTAGGAAGGGTGATGATAGAGAATTAGACATAAACAAAAAATATATATACAGAAGCCTTAGAACTTGTATTTTTCATATTACATTGAGGTTGTGGGATATACTACATACAATAATTGATCTCACACCATTGGTATTGGAAGCACCATGGTCCAGAAGCACCATATAAAACCACATCCACAATTCTCCCATCTTGTTCAGTCAGTACATAGCGGTCGCATTCCAGGCTGACTGCATTTCAGACGCATGCCAGCTCTCACAATGTAATATAATATACCAATCTGATGCCCAACAGCGTAGACGATGGCTTTGTGCACAACCATTGGTTGATGCAATGCAAGTCTGTAATGTAGTCGGTCTGGAACGGAACCAATCGGTTTGACCTTTGTTGTGCAAAATGTCAGTCACCAGACCCCTGACACATTCTCCAAGAATGACAGTGAACTACATCCCCAAAAAATCATAAATACAGTTTTTTTTACATATAAATAATCCTTTAGGACCAGAGCGGAGACAACTGAATGAATCCAAACCTACAAGGAGCCAGTTGAGCAATACATGTCTTCTCAGCAAAAAAAAATATTTCTAGCCGTGTCTGTGTGTCATAACGGGAGTTTGTCATTTGCACACCAGCACTCTTTAATTACCTGCCTTTTCAAGATGCTCTCCGGGCGAGACAGAGTCCCCGCTCATTCACAGAGAGAACGTCCAAATGGCACTGTTATGCAGGT
>NW_025753716.1:0-10227 GCF_021184085.1 Oncorhynchus gorbuscha | reverse complement strand
ACAGGCATGTTGTTGGGACTGGGTATGGTCTGATTCTAGAGAACAGGACATGTTGTTGCTGTTGGACTTGGGTGGTGGTCTCCAATTCTAGAGAACAGGACATGTTGTTGTTGTTGGACTGGGTATGGTCTGGATTCTAGAGAACAGGACATGTTGTTGGACTGGGTATGGTCTGATTCTAGAGAACAGGACATGTTGTTGTTGTTGGACTGGGTATGGTCTGATTCTAGAGAACAGGACATGTTGTTGTTGTTGGACTGGGTATGGTCTGATTCTAGAGAACAGGACATGTTGTTGGACTGGGTATGGTCTGATTCTAGAGAACAGGACATGTTGTTGTTGGACTGGGTATGGTCTGATTCTAGAGAACAGGACATGTTGTTGTTGGACTGGGTATGATCTGATTCTAGAGAACAGGGACATGTTGTTGTTGACTGGGTATGATCTGATTCTGAAGAACAGGACATGTTGTTGTTGTTGGACTGGGTATGGTCTGATTCTAGAGAACAGGACATGTTGTTGGACTGGGTATGGCCCGATTCTAGAGAACAGACATGTTGTTGGACTGGGTATGGCCTGATTCTAGAGAACAGGACATGAGTATTTGTTGGACAGGATGTTGATGTTGTTACGACTAGGTATGGTCTATTCTAGAGAACAGGACATGTTGTTGACTTTAGAGAACAGGATACTGGAGATGCGGTCTGATTCTGAGAACAGGACATGTTGTTGGACTGGGTATGGCCTGAGAGAACAGGACATGTTGTTGACGGTCTGATTCTAGAGAACAGGACATGTTGTTGGACTGGGTATGGCCTGATTCTAGAGAACAGGACATGTTGTTGGACTGGGTATGGTCTGATTCTAGAGAAATAGGACATGTTGTTGTGGGCACGTTGGAGAACAGGACATGTTGTTGATGGTCTGATTCTAGAGAACAGGACATGTTGTTGGACTGGGTATGGTCTGATTCTAGAGAACAGGACATGTTGTTGGACTGGGTATGGTCTGATTCTAGAGAACAGGACATGTTGTTGGACTGGGTATGGTCTGATTCTAGAGAACAGGACATGTTGTTGTTGGACTGGGTATGATCTGATTCTAGAGAACAGGACATGTTGTTGTTGTTGGACTGGGGTATGGTCTGATTCTAGAGAACAGGACATGTTGTTGTTGTTGGACTGGGTATGGTCTGATTCTAGAGAACAGGACATGTTGTTGGACTGGGTATGGTCTGATTCTAGAGAACAGGACATGTTGTTGTTGTTGGACTGGGTATGGTCTGATTCTAGAGAACAGGACATGTTGTTGGACTGGGTATGGTCTAATTCTAGAGAACAGGACATGTTGTTGTTGTTGGACTGGGTATGGTCTGATTCTAGAGAACAGGACATGTTGTTGGACTGGGTATGGTCTGATTCTAGAGAACAGGACATGTTGTTGGACTGGGTATGGTCTGATTCTAGAGAACAGGACATGTTGTTGTTGTTGGACTGGGTATGGTCTGATTCTAGAGAACAGGACATGTTGTTGGACTGGGTATGGTCTGATTCTAGAGAACAGGACATGTTGTTGGACTGGGTATGGTCTGATTCTAGAGAACAGGACATGTTGTTGGACTGGGTATGGTCTGATTCTAGAGAACAGGACATGTTGTTGGACTGGGTATGGTCTGATTCTAGAGAACAGGACATGTTGTTGGACTGGGTATGGTCTGATTCTAGAGAACAGGACATGTTGTTGGACTGGGTATGGTCTGATTCTAGAGAACAGGACATGTTGTTGGACTGGGTATGGTCTGATTCTAGAGAACAGGACATGTTGTTGGACTGGTACGGTCTGATTCTAGAGAACAGGACATGTTGTTGGACTGGGTATGGTCTGATTCTAGAGAACAGGACATGTTGTTGGACTGGGTATGGTCTGATTCTATAGAACAGGACATGTTGTTGTTGTTGGACTGGGTATGGTCTGATTCTAGAGAACAGGACATGTTGTTGGACTGGGTATGGTCTGATTCTAGAGAACAGGACATGTTGTTGGACTGGGTATGATCTGATTCTAGAGAACAGGATAGATGCACAGAGAGTATGGAGGCTCATTTAACAACTGATACGTTTCACTTCTATTTACTACTATCTATGGGTTGACTGTGTGTCTATGGGTTGACTGTGTATCTGTGGGTTGACTGTGTATCTGTGGGTTGACTGTGTATCTGTAGGTTGACTGCCTATCTATGGGTTGACTGCCTATCTATGGGTTGACTGTCTATCTATGGGTTGACTGCCTATCTATGGGTTGACTGCCTATCTATGGGTTGACTGCCTATCTATGGGTTGACTGCCTATCTATGGGTTGACTGCCTATCTATGGGCTGACTGTGTATCAATGTGTTGACTGTATAAGTTTATTTTATTCTATTTTACCTTTATTTAACTTGGCAAGTCAGTTAAGAACACATTCTTATTTTCAATGACGGCCTAGGAACAGTGGGTTAACTGCCTGTTCAGGGGCAGAAACGCAGATTTGTACCTTGTCAGCTCAGGGATATGAACTTGCAACCTTTCGGTTACAGCTGGTCACTAGTCCAACGCTCTAACCACTAGGCTACCCTGCCGCCCCCATTAGCAGGGCTCTTTCAATCCCTCCCTGTATGCCATCTGTTTTAAGGTGTCGCTAACAATGCAAACCAAATGGGAGTTAACTTGGTACTAGTCCGTACGCGAAGAGAAGTCCTGCAGACGGCTGTTGACTGTTAAAAAGTGTAAGAGTCGTGTCCTTCGGGTTTTTTTATTGTCGCAAGACCAAACCTGGAGTGTACACACTCACGCTCTAAATACCAGGACTGGATCAATACAACCATCCAAACCGCTGGCTGATTTAGCCAACTTTCGTCTATTCTGAAAACATTGATATACTGTGAGGAAAATGCCATTTAATAGAACTATTTTTTAGCAACTGGAAAAACAAAAGTGTCTTGCTCCTTAAATATGAATTAATATCATTATTATCATTATTATAATTAATATCAGTATCATTATTATAATAATTAATATCATCATTATTAATATAATAACAATTATTATTATTATTATAATTAATATAATTATAATTATTATTATATTATATATATATATTATACAATATATATTATATATTTCCCATGCCAATAAAGCCCTTTGACCTGAAAAAGGACCAGAGTGCTGCCAATGCTCAAAACAGCTCAGAACTGGGAAGTTGGACATTTCCGACTTCAGCATTCAAAACAACTGGGAACTCCGACTGGGAAAAACTAACTAGGAACTTGGGCCTCTTTCTAGAGCCTGACTGGGAAAAATCCAATTAGGGAACTTGGGCCTCTTTTCTAGAGCTCCGACGGGGAAAAGTCCAACGAGGAACTGCAATATTTTCTAGAGCCCACTTTCCTACTCTGAAGATCACTGACGCCGTGATTTGACCTCGTATTTTTGAGTTCCCAGTTGTTTTGAACGTGGCTTGCACTCACAGGGGTCAGGAGTTGTACGGAGACACCCCACCTACCCAGCGGACCAATCAGACTGACACATGAACCTTTTTAACCCCTCACCCCTGCAGCGATTGGGTTTCCTGGGTAAATAACACACTCTCACTTTTCACAAATTAACTCAGACTGCAGAAACAAATAACTCACCTGAAGTGCAGACCAAAAATATATACGTTTTCCTTTATTTAACCAGGCAAGTCAGTTATGAAGAAATTCTTATTTTCAATGACGGCCCAAGGACCTGTGGGTTAACTGGTCTAGGAACAGTGGGTTAACTGGTCTAGAAACAGTGGGTTAACTGGTCTAGGAACAGTGGGTTAACTGGTCTAGGAACAGTGGGTTAACTGGTCTAGGATCAGTGGGTTAACTGGTCTTGGAACAGTGGGTTAACTGGTCTAGGAACAGTGGGTTAACTGGTCTAGGAACAGTGGTTTAAATGCCTCATTCAGGGGCAGAACAACAGATTTTTACCTTGTCAGCTCAGGGATTTGATCTTGCAACCTTTTGGTTAACTGGTCTAGGAACAGTGGGTTAACTGGTCTAGGAACAGTGGGTTAACTGGTCTAGGAACAGTGGGTTAAAATGCCTCGTCCAGGGGCAGAACGACAGATTTTTACCTTGTCAAATTAGGATTCGATCTTGCAACCTTCGGTTACTAGTCCAACACTCTTAACCACTAGGCTACCTAATTTAGATTATAGTTATCTAGAGATATTTTTGGAACCCTTAACCACTAGGCTCATTCATCTTAACCACTGGGCTACCTGCTGGTGTCCAACATGTCAATGACCCATTCACCTTGTGTCCCAGCTCTCTTAACCCAAAAGGCTGAGTAGTGGATGACCAACACTCTTAACACTGGGCTTGTGTCCCAGCTCCCTAATGAAAAGGCTACCTTCTGGGTTACTAGTGGATGACCACCAACACTTTAACCACTAGGCTACCTTCTGAAAAGGCTGAATACTGGCTACCTGTGTCACTAGAAACCTTAACCGAGGGTGTTTAGTCCAACACTTTAACCACTAGGCTACCTGCTGGTTAGCTGGCACTAGGCTCGTTCACCAACCTATTAACCACTAGGCTACCTGCTTGTTTTTCCAACACTCTTAACCACCTCCTTGTATGTTTAGTGGTAGCAATTTCGTTCATGTTTAATTAGTTTGTCTTTATTAGACAGCCGGGCCTGCCTGGTTGTTGTGCGATTATTTCATTAACCACTAGGCTACCTAATTTAGATTATATTTATATGGTGCGGACGTCATCACGTCATTATGAGATATGTAACCCTGATATCTATTATGAGATACAGTACGTTATCTAGAGATGGCGTGACACAATTCCCCGTAACTGTCCCCAAACTCCCTGTTTTTACAGGAATCCTGGTTGGAGTATTCCCAGATTTCCTGCTTATTCCCTCCCTGATTTATATTTTTTGTAACCCTATCGAGATCCTTCATCTACTGTCCTCAAGGTGTCCAATTATGTCAATGACCCACTCACCTTGTGTCCCAGCTCCCTAATGAAAAGGATGAATAGTGGATGCGTCATATTCCTTTTAAAAACACGGAAATAGTTCCAATGGGTTTTAACCCCGTTCATTTTACACATTTAGAATTTGATTTTTTTTTTTATCAATTAATTGTTACTTTGGCGTGATTATTTTCATAGCCGTGTAATTCTCTCTCGGACAATGTGCATTTTATCAATATATTCGCCTCAATTTACTCTCAAATTCGCAAGGATAATTATTGATTAAAAAATGACTTGTCTGAGAGATTTGCAAGGTTATCAAAAGATCACGCCAGGGTAAGCAATGTAACCAATCTCACATAACCCCGAGGGGGCATGGATTGGTCAACACGTCAGATTGACTTGTTTTTTTATCTGCAGTAAAAAAGATATAAAACAGTGAAGACATTCATTAAAACAGGACTTTCACAGCCACACGTTCACTGCTCTCAGACTGAAGAGCAGACAGACCCAACTTCCCAAATAAGGAAGGAGCACTCGAAACCCACCTAGTTGTTCTTTCAAAGAAAATGGTTAATCCTGAAGACCTCTCGTATTGTAACCTTACTACAATGGCAGCAAATATTTGTATGAATCCGACAACACATAACGAAACTTTATTTTTTCTTGAAGTGAATGGTTTTCACCCACTACTCTACCCGCGACCTGCGGTGTTCTTTGATATCTACATCGCGCAGGAGGTTGGATGGAAACTCTAAATGTTCACTCTGTCACACCTACACGAAACACAGACCAGACCGTATAGTTCTAAAATCCTGATGGAAAAATGATTAGTGTAAAAAACGATTGGAACCATTTCGGGTTTTATGACTCCATACTGTGTTACTCAATAGCCTTGATCTAGATCAGTAATTCTGTTGTAGCCCTGAACCAGCTCACTTGAGTTCACCCAATCAAGGGCTTGATGATTAGTTGATAAATTGAATCAGGTGTGATAGATCAAACACGTGGAAAAGCTCAATTGCACACTCCTCACTTCCTCTCTCCCTTCTCTAAACCCATTGGAGTTTTGTCATCAATGGGTTTTGAGAAGGAGGTGAAGTGCAATATGGAACATTCAGCGATGATGGAAGCATTGTGTGAATCTGTTGTCTCCAGTACAGTTGGTGAGAATGACCAGAGGATGGTAAAGAAGAGGGGAGTAAAAAAGGGATGGAAATTAACAGCAGTTTATGGTTGGGAGTGTGATTCACGAGAAATTCCTAAACCAACTCACCCCTAGACCTCCTTACCCTCCTAGACCTTCTCACCCTCCTCACCTCCTCACCCTACTAGACCACTTCACCCTCCTAGACCATCTCACCCTCCTAGACCATCTCACCCTCTAGACCACCTCTCCCTCCTAGACCACCTCACCCTCCTAGACCACCTCACCTCCCTAGACCACTTCACCCTCCTAGACCATCTCACCCTCCTAGACCATCTCACCTCTAGACCACCTCTCCTAGACCACCTCACCCACCTGACCTCCTCACCCTCCCTAGACCACCCTCTCCCTCCTAGACCACCTCCCCTCCTCCTCTCCCTCCTAGACCACCTCACCCTCCTCTCCTTCTAGACCACCTCACCCACCTCCCTCCTAGACCACCTCACCCTCCTAGACCACCTCACCCACCTAGACCTCCTCACCCTCCTAGACCACCTCTCCCTCCTAGACCACCTCACCTCCTCCCTCTCCCTCACCTCCTCTCCCTCCTAGACCACCTCACCCTCCTGAACCCTCTCCTCACCACCTCTCCTCCTAGACCACCTCACCCCTCCTCCCTCCTAGACCACCTCACCCTCCTCTCCTCCTAGACCACCTCACCCACCTCCATCCTAGACCACCTCACCCACCTCTCCCTCCCCAGACCACCTCACCCCTCATAGGGAAAATAACGAGGAAAAGGAACCCCAGTCAATGATGTAACTTTCTTGTGTAACTGGAGTCATTGGGTTTTCATGAATGGAATGACTTCGCTGTTCTGTCTCTACCAGAACATATTCTCTTCTTCAACAGACTGAGTGGGCTAACGGTGTTATGATGTACTTCTATATTAGAAACTAAACCAGACAGCTAGGACTAGACTAACTTTTGTGGACCGAGGGTCATTTTGCAGCTCTATACTACTGGAGAACATTCTAAACTCTTGTTTCTCCTTTTATAATTTTTCTTGTCATTGTCATCTTGTTTTACACATTCAGTCCTCTTGTTTGAATGAAATTAAATTTAATGTGTTAATGGTGACTTTAAGTAAAATGGTAGAAGATGTGACCGTGTGTGTGTGTGTGTGTGTGTGTGTGTGTGTGTGTGTGTGTGTGTGTGTGTGTGTGTGTGTGTGTGTGTGTGTGTGTGTGTGTGTGTGTGTGTGTGTGTGTGTGTGTGTGTGTGTGTGTGTGTGTGTGTGTGTGTTTCCACTTGAGGTGAACATCAGACCACATCCTAGTATAAAGAGAGAGATCAGAGAGCATATCACACAGTAGACCCTGAACTACTGAGTTACATCAGCAAATAACCATGATCCTTCCAGCAGCCAGTTTCTGGACCTCTGCCATGATCCTCTTCTATATCTGCACTCAGGTAGGTGTGTGTTTGTGTGTTTATGTTATCTGACAAATATATATATATATATATGATTATTTCTCTAATTAGTTAGTGTTGGTGTTTTGTCCAATGCTCCTAGGTGACTGTGCAGAGATCATTGGTGGAAAGGAGGTGAAGCTCACTCCTTACCCTACATGGCTCTACTGGAGGACAACATAGAAACAAAATGTGGAGAATCCTGATCCACCAGCAATGGGTTCTGACTGCGGCCCACTGTACTGAGTAGGTCCAATATCTGTCACACCCGAGGGCTCTCTATGGTGTTTTAGGTCAGGCGTGACGAGGGGTTTCTAGGCATTATATTTCTATGTTGGTGTGTGTGTGTTGGTTCCCACTGAGGCAGCTGATAGTCAAAGTTACCTCTAATTGGGGATCATACTTAGTTTGTCCTTTTCCCAGCTGCGATGTGGGATATTGTTTTGTATGAGTGCGATGTAGTTCACAATCATTATGTCGTCGGTTTGGAAGTGTCACTATCTTTAAAATGTGGAACTCTACCACGCTGCTCCTTGGTCCAATTATTCACACGACGGTCGTGACAATATATCAGTGTTGTTGTCCTTGTACAGATGCTGTCACTGTAATGACACTGTTGCTTAGCAACTCCGTCTCAAATGTTGGATTTTTTTAACATTGTGATTCTGAGATTGTGTCATTGTAGTTGTTGGGCTGCTTCCTTCAGCTGATCTAACCAGAAGGTTGTGTTTTCTGTCTGAAGCATCAACAAGGTGTTTCTAGGGGTCCACTCCATCAAACAGGAGGAGAAGGAGACTAGACAGGTCCGTAAGGTGAAAGGTCGCGTCCCTCATCCCTGTACTGACCCCGAATTCAAAGTCAACGACATCATGCTGCTGAGGTCAGTGCTCCGTGGTGTCAGCCATTATTCAAAATCTAGAGACTGTTGAAGGACAATTGACACGACCCTCCTTCTTCTATCCAGTTGGATAAGAAAGTAAAGCAGACTAAGGCGGTGAGACCTCTAGCGTTACCTGTCCCTGTGCCAGACGTCCAAGCAGGGACCCCTGCTCAGTGTCTGGATGGGGAGCCACCGAGAACAATGCTAAAACCATGTCTGACGTCCTGAAATCTACCAACGTCACCGTGATCGACAGGAGAAAATGTAACTCTGCAGACTACTACAACATGACCCCAATCATCACCTACAGCATGCTGTGTGCCGGCTCTGTGGACAAGACCAGGGTGGACTCATGTCAGGTGTGTGTGTGTGTGTGTGTCAGAGGAGGCTGGTGGGAGGAGCTGCAGGAGGACTGACTCATTGTAATGACTGGAATGGAATTACTGGAAAGGTGTCAGACATGGAAACCACATGTTTGACTCCATTCCATCGATGCCGTTCCAGACATTACAATGAGCCCATCCTCCTAAAACTCCTACCAGCCTCCTGTGTGTGTGTGTGCACTTGCTGATAAAGTTGTAATATATTTTGCAGGGAGCCAATGATCAACCATTGATACATGCGTTAAACTGTATATATTGTTTGTAAATGACAAAGTAATCATGTGTGAATTGATGTGCTGTGTGTTTTCAGGGAGACTCTGGTGGCCCGTTGGTGTGTGGAGGTGAACTAAGGGGAGTCGTGTCGCTCGGTACAAAATGTGGCATCAAGACCAAACCTGGGGTGTACACACTCATATCGAAAATGTACCTTGACTGGATCAACAAAACCATGAGGAAGTCACTGATTGACTGATTGATACCTGATTTCTCAATCATTTGTGAAACTATTTAATATTTACTGAATTTGAATTACAGCTCACGTGCTGGAAGCTGTGAAGTATGTTTGAACTCTTGCCAAGCTTTGTGTGAAGATGTGCAGTGATGTAATGAGAACCTAGGCATGTGATGTAGGTACAAAATGGGAAAATATGTGTAACCGATGTGAACTCGCTCTGAGACCTTGAAGCTGCTGTTGCTCTGCGAGGCTCTTTTGTGGAGCGATGGGTAACGATACTTCGAGGGTGGCTGTCGTCTGTGTGCAGAGGGGCCCTGGTTCGAGCCCAGGTCGGGGCGAGGAGAGGGACGGAACCTATACTGTTACATATGGATAAAGGAATTGCTGACAAAAATTAAAATGTGAAAACAAACAGACATTTCAGGTGTTTTACCATCCCTTTAAATGGACTACTATCTATTCAACCTGACATGTCAAGTCTTATTCTAGTTGGAAATAAATCACATTCGATATTTCAAGACAGGAAGTCTTTTTAAACACGGATGTCACACCGTGAGAAACTATTACGGACATTTTCAGACATTACAAAAACAATTATAATAATCCTATGGGAAGCACCTTCATGCATTTCTATAAGTATATATATATATATATGTTTTACAGTGGAGAACCAATGGCTTTGCGGGGCTTTTGAAACGGCGACCCCTGTTATTCATCTGGTGGTAACAAAATCCCCCCCAAAATTGTCACGTGCACCTCATCCAACAGTTGTAGACATTACTGTGAAATTCTTACAAGTCCTTAAAAAGCAGTTCAAGAAATTGAGTTAAGAAAATATTTACAAAATAAAATGTAGTGACATTTTTTATCTAAAGTAACACAAATAACAATAACGGG
>NW_025753715.1:2500-10227 GCF_021184085.1 Oncorhynchus gorbuscha | reverse complement strand
TAGGACAGTGTTATATAGAGACTACAGTCTGTTATAGGTGTTATATAGAGACAGTCTGTTATGTTATATAGAGACTACAGTCTGTTATAGGTGTTATATAGAGACTACAGTCTGTTATAGGTGTTATATAGAGACTACAGTCTGTTATAGGTGTTATATAGAGACTGCAGTCTGTTATAGGTGTTAGAGACTAGTCTGTTATATATATAGAGACTACAGTCTGTTAGAGGTGTTATATAGAGACTACAGTCTGTTATAGGACTATAGTCTAGAGGTGTTATATAGAGACTACAGTCTGTTATAGGTGTTATATAGAGACTACAGTCTGTTATAGGACAGTGTTATATAGAGACTACAGTCTGTTAGAGGTGTTATATAGAGACTACAGTCTGTTAGAGGTGTTATATAGAGACTACAGTCTGTTATAGGTGTTATATAGAGACTACAGTCTGTTATAGGTGTTATATACAGTCTGTTAGACTGTTATAGACTCTCTGTTATAGGTGTTATATAGAGACTACAGTCTGTTATAGGTGTTATATAGAGACTACAGTCTGTTAGAGGTGTTATATAGAGACTACAGTCTGTTATAGGTGTTATATAGAGACTACAGTCTGTTAGAGGTGTTATATAGAGACTATAGTCTGTTATAGGTGTTATATAGAGACTACAGTCTGTTATAGGTGTTATATAGAGACTACAGTCTGTTAGAGGTATTATATAGAGATTACAGTCTGTTATAGGTGTTATATAGAGACTACAGTCTGTTATAGGTGTTATATAGAGACTACAGTCTGTTATAGGGCAGTGTTATATAGAGACTACAGTCTGTTATAGGTGTTATATAGAGACTACAGTCTGTTATAGGTGTTATATAGAGACTACAGTCTGTTATAGGTGTTATATAGAGACTACAGTCTGTTATAGGTGTTATATAGAGACTACAGTCTGTTATAGGTGTTATATAGAGATTACAGTCTGTTAGAGGTGTTATATAGAGACTACAGTCTGTTAGAGGTGTTATATAGAGACTACAGTCTGTTAGAGGTGTTATATAGAGACTACAGTCTGTTATAGGTGTTATATAGAGACTACAGTCTGTTAGAGGACAGTGTTATATAGAGACTACAGTCTGTTATAGGTGTTATATAGAGATTACAGTCTGTTAGAGGTGTTATATAGAGACTACAGTCTGTTATAGGTGTTATATAGAGACTACAGTCTGTTATAGGACAGTGTTATATAGAGACTACAGTCTGTTATAGGTGTTATATAGAGACTACAGTCTGTTATAGGTGTTATATAGAGACTACAGTCTGTTATAGGTGTTATATAGAGACTACAGTCTGTTAGAGGTGTTATATAGAGACTACAGTCTGTTATAGGTGTTATATAGAGACTACAGTCTGTTAGAGGTGTTATATAGAGACTACAGTCTGTTAGAGGACAGTGTTATATAGAGACTACAGTCTGTTATAGGTGTTATATAGAGACTACAGTCTGTTAGAGGTGTTATATAGAGACTACAGTCTGTTATAGGTGTTATATAGAGACTACAGTCTGTTATAGGTGTTATATAGAGACTACAGTCTGTTATAGGTGTTATATAGAGATTACAGTCTGTTATAGTTGTTATATAGAGACTACAGTCTGTTAGAGGTGTTATATAGAGACTACAGTCTGTTATAGGTGTTATATAGAGACTACAGTCTGTTATAGGTGTTATATAGAGACTACAGTCTGTTATAGGTGTTATATAGAGACTACAGTCTGTTATAGGTGTTATATAGAGACTATAGTCTGTTTCATAGTCTGTTAGAGGTGTTATATAGAGACTACAGTCTGTTATAGGTGTTATATAGAGTCTGTTACTACAGTCTGTTAGAGGTGTTATATAGAGACTACAGTCTGTTAGAGGACAGTGTTATATAGAGACTGCAGTCTGTTATAGGTGTTATATAGAGACTACAGTCTGTTAGAGGTGTTATATAGAGACTACAGTCTGTTATAGGTGTTATATAGAGACTATAGTCTGTTAGAGGTGTTATATAGAGACTACAGTCTGTTATAGGTGTTATATAGAGACTACAGTCTGTTAGAGGTGTTATATAGAGACTACAGTCTGTTATAGGTGTTATATAGAGACTACAGTCTGTTAGAGGTGTTATATAGAGACTACAGTCTGTTATAGGTGTTATATAGAGACTACAGTCTGTTAGAGGACAGTGTTATATAGAGACTACAGTCTGTTAGAGGTGTTATATAGAGACTATAGTCTGTTAGAGGTGTTATATAGAGACTACAGTCTGTTATAGGTGTTATATAGAGACTACAGTCTGTTATAGGTGTTATATAGAGACTACAGTCTGTTATAGGTGTTATATAGAGACTACAGTCTGTTAGAGGTGTTATATAGAGACTACAGTCTGTTATAGGTGTTATATAGAGACTACAGTCTGTTAGAGGACAGTGTTATATAGAGACTACAGTCTGTTATAGGTGTTATATAGAGACTACAGTCTGTTATAGGTGTTATATAGAGACTACAGTCTGTTATAGGTGTTATATAGAGACTACAGTCTGTTATAGGACAGTGTTATATAGAGACTACAGTCTGTTATAGGTGTTATATAGAGACTACAGTCTGTTAGAGGTGTTATATAGAGACTACAGTCTGTTAGAGGTGTTATATAGAGACTACAGTCTGTTATAGGTGTTATATAGAGACACAGTCTGTTATAGGTGTTATATAGAGACTACAGTCTGTTATAGGTGTTATATAGAGACTACAGTCTGTTAGAGGACAGTGTTATATAGAGACTACAGTCTGTTATAGGTGTTATATAGAGACTATAGTCTGTTAGAGGTGTTATATAGAGACTACAGTCTGTTAGAGGTGTTATATAGAGACTACAGTCTGTTAGAGGTGTTATATAGAGACTACAGTCTGTTAGAGGACAGTGTTATATAGAGACTACAGTCCTTTAAAGGACAGTATTCCCTGTGTGTGTGTGTGTGTGTGTGTGTGTGTGTGTGTGTGTGTGTGTGTGTGTGTGTGTGTGTGTGTGTGTGTGTGTGTGTGTGTGTGTGTGTGTGTGTGTGTGTGTGTGTGTGTGTGTGTGTGTGTGTGTGTGTGTGTGTGTGCACTCATCCTCCGTCCATCAGGTAAGGGTTGAATTGGCTCCCCGTCACATTTGACAGGAGAGTAATGATTGGATGTTTCTACGCAGTAGTGTTAGCGAACTGACCAATCAGAAGCTATCACACATAATCACACATCTGTGTGTTTCTCTCTCTCTTTCTGTCCATCTTCATCCCCTCCTCTTCATTATCTCTTCATCTCAGTCCCCCCTCTCTCCCTCCAGCTCTACCTGTCTCTTTCCTTTTCCACTTCTTTCACCCTCTCTCTCTCTCCACCCCTACAGAGCCATGTCTGCCTACGGCGGCCTTTCTCAATAGCAAGGCTATGCTCACTGAGTCTGTACATAGTCAAAGCTTTCCTTAAGTTTGGGTCAGTCACAGTGGTCAGGTATTCTGCCACTGTGTACTCTCTGTTTAGGGTCAGTCACAGTGGTCAGGTATTCTGCCACTCTCTGTTTGGGGTCAGTCACAGTGGTCAGGTATTCTGCCACTCTCTGTTTGGGGTCAGTCACAGTGGTCAGGTATTCTGCCATGGTGTACCATCTGTTTAGGGTCAGTCACAGGGGTCAGGTATTCTGCCATGGTGTACCATCTGTTTAGGGTCAGTCACAGGGGTCAGGTATTCTGCCATGGTGTACCATCTGTTTAGGGTCAGTCACAGGGGTCAGGTATTCTGCCACTCTCTGTTTAGGGTCAGTCACAGTGGTCAGGTATTCTGCCACTGTGTCCTCTCTGTTTAGGGTCAGTCACAGTGGTCAGGTATTCTGCCACTCTCTGTTTAGGGTCAGTCACAGGGGTCAGGTATTCTGCCACTCTCTGTTTAGGGTCAGTCACAGTGGTCAGGTATTCTGCCACTGTGTACTCCCTGTTTAGGGCCAAATAGCATTCTAGTTTGCTCTGTTTTTTTGTTAATTCTTTCCAATGTGTCAAGTAATTATCTTTTTGTTTTCTCATGATTTGGTTGGGTCTAATTGTGCTGCTGTCCTGGGGCTCTGTAGGGTGTGTTTGTGTTTGTGAACAGAGCCCCAGGACCAGCTTGCTTAGGGGACTCTTCTCCAGGTTCATCTCTCTGTAGGTGATGGCTTTGTTATGGAAGGTTTGGGAATCGCTTCCTTTTAGGTGGTTATAGAATTTAACGGCTCTTTTCTGGATTTTGATAATTAGTGGGTATCGGCCTAATTCTGCTCTGCATGCATTATTTGGTGTTTTACGTTGTACACGGAGGATATTTTTGCAGAATTCTGCGTGCAGAGTCTCAATTTGGTGTTTGTCCCATTTTGTGAAGTCTTGGTTGGTGAACGGACCCCAGACCTCACAACCATAAAGGGCAATGGGCTCTATGACTGATTCAAATATTTTTAGCCAAATCCTAATTGGTATGTTGAAATTTATGTTCCTCTTGATGGCATAGAATGCCCTTCTTGCCTTGTCTCTCAGATCGTTCACAGCTTTGTGGAAGTTACCTGTGGCGCTGATGTTTAGGCCGAGGTATGTATAGTTTTTTGTGTGCTCTAGGGCAACAGTGTCTAGATGGAATTTGTATTTGTGGTCCTGGTGACTGGACCTTTTGTGGAACACCATTATTTTGGTCTTCCTGAGATTTACTGTCAGGATTTTCCCAAGGTTACTGTTGACGCATATTCCACGGTAGTTATTGGGGTCAAATTTGTCTCCACTTTTGTGGATTGGGGTGATCAGTCCTTGGTTCCAAATATTTGGGAAGCTGCTAGCGTATCCTAGTGGTTAGAATGTTGGACTAGTAACCGGAAGGTTGCGAGTTCAAACCCCCGAGCTGACAAGGTACAAATCTGTCGTTCTGCCCCTGAACAGGCAGTTAACCCACTGTTCCCAGGCCGTCATTGAAAATAAGAATATGTTCTTAACTGACTTGCCTGGTTAAATAAAGGTTAAAAAAAAATAATTAAAGGATGATGGAAAAGAGTTTTAGTATAGCCAATTGGAATTTGTTGTCTGTATATTTGATCATTTCATTGAGGATACCATCAACACCAGAGGCCTTTTTGGGTTGGAGGGTTTTTATTTTGTCCTGTAACTCATTCAATGTAATTGGAGGATCCAGTGTGTTCTGTAATTCAGTGTGTTCTGTAATCCAGTGTGTTCTGTAATTCAGTGTGTTCTGGAATTCAGTGTGTTCTGGAATCCAGTGTGTTCTGTAATTCAGTGTGTTCTGTAATTCAGTGTGTTCTGTAATCCAGTGTGTTCTGGAATCCAGTGTGTTCTGGAATCCAGTGTATTCTGTAATCCAGTGTGTTCTGGAATTCAGTGTGTTCTGTAATCCAGTGTGTTCTGTAATCCAGTGTGTTCTGGAATCCAGTGTGTTCTGTAATCCAGTGTGTTCTGTAATCCAGTGTGTTCTGGAATCCAGTGTGTTCTGTAGTTCAGTGTGTTCTGTAATTCAGTGTGTTCTGTAATTCAGTGTGTTCTGTAATTCAGTGTGTTCTGTAATTCAGTGTGTTCTGGAATCCAGTGGGTTCTGGAATCCAGTGGGTTCTGGACGTCTTTAATAGTTGATTCTAAGAATGTATTCTATTCTAATTGATGATGTCTATGGTTCTACTGTTTGTTCTCTGTTATAGAGCCAATCAGATTGGAGAAGTGGTTTCTCCACACATCTCCATTTTGGATAGATAATTATTTGTCTTGTTGTTTGTTTAGTGTTTTCCAATTTTCCCAGAAGTGTTTAGAGTCTATGGATTCTTCAATTACATTGAGCTGATTTCTGACATGCTGTTCCTTCTTTTTCCGTAGTGTATTTCTGTATTGTTTTAGTGATTCACCATAGTGAAGGCGTAGACTCAGGTTTCTGGGTCTCTATGTTTTTGGTTGGACTGGTTTCTCCATTTTCTTTCTTAGATTTTGCATTCTTCATCAAACCATTTTGTCATTATTGTTAATTTTCTTCAGTTTTCTATTTGAGATTTGATAGAGAGCTGAGAGGTCAAATATACTCTCCCTCACCCCTCTCTCTCCCTCCCTCACCCCTCTCTCTCCCTCATCCCTCTCTCCCCCTCATCCCTCTCTCCCCCTCACCCCTCTCTCCCCTCACCCCTCTCTCTCCCTCACCCCTCTCTCTCCCTCATCTCTCTCTCCCTCACCCCTCTCTCTCCCTCGCCCCTCTCTCTCCCTCACCCCTCTCTCTCCCTCATCCCTCTCTCTCCCTCATCCCTCTCTCTCCCTCACCCCTCTCTCTCCCTCATCCCTCTCTCTCCCTCACCCCTCTCTCTCCCTCATCCCTCTCTCTCCCTCATCCCTCTCTCTCCCTCATCCCTCTCTCTCCCTCATCCTTTCTCTCCCTCACCCCTTTCTCCCCTATCCCTCTCTCTCCTTCATCCCCCTCTCCCCCTCCCCCTCTCTCCCCCCTCACCCCTCACCTCTCTCCCTCATCTCTCTCCCCTCACCCCACTCTCCCCTCCACCCTCTCTCTCCCTCATCCCTCCTCTCTCCCTCATCCCTTTCTCTCCCTCATCCCTCTCTCTCCCTCATCCCTCTCTCTCCCTCCACCCCTCTCTCTCCCTCACCCCTCTCTCTCCCTCATCCATCTCTCTCCCTCATCCCTCTCTCTCCCTCCACCCCTCTCTCTCTCCCTCATCCCTCTCTCATCCCTCTCTCTCCCTCATCCCTCTCTCTCCCTCACCCCCTCTCTCTCCCTCATCCCTCCCTCATCCCTCTCTCCCTCATCCTCTCTCCCTCATCTCTCTCTCCCTCATCTCTCTCTCCCTCATCTCTCCCTCTCCCCTCTCATCTCATCCCTCCCTCATCCCTCTCTCGCTCCTCATCTCTCATTTCTCTCTCTCCCTCATCCCTCTCTCTCCCTCATCCCTCTCTCCTATCCCTCTCTCTCTGTGTGTCTGCAGAGCACATCCTACTTTAATCAATCAGAAAGCTGCTGATAAGGCTGAGCTGAGAGCAGAGCAAAGAGAGAATGTAGGGTGAGAAGAGAAAGAGGTTTAACTAGGCCCGTTTGTTGGTTTCTAGGAGAGGAGAGGAGAGGAGGAGAGGGAGGGGAGGGGAAGGAGGGAGGACTCAGATGATGACTGTAGAGGAGTGAGAGAAATAAGGAGGAGAGGAGAGAAGGAGAGGAGAGGAGAGGAGAGGGAGAGGAGAGGAGAGGGAGGAGAGGGAAGAGGAGGAGGAGGAGAGGAGGAAGGAAGGAGAGAGGGAAGGAGAGGAGAGGGGGAGAGGAAGGAGACAGATGATGACTGTAGAGGGAGTGAAGAGTGGAGAGGAGAGGGGAGGAGGAGGAGAGGGAGAGGAGAGGGGGAGGGGAGGAGAGGGAGAGGAGAGGAGAGGGAGAGGAGGAGAGGAGGAGGAGGGAGGAGAGGAGGAAGGGGAGAGGAGAGGAGAGGAGAGGAGGAGGGACTCGAATGATGAGGAGAGGGAGAGGGGAGAGGAGGTGGAGGGAGGAGACTCAGAGAAGGGAAGAGGAGAGAGGGGTAGGGAGAGGAGGGAAAGGAGAGGAGAGGACTCAGATGATGACTTGGAGGGAGTGAGAGGAGGAGGAGGAGAGGAGGAAGGAGAGGAGAGGAAGAGAAGGAGAGGGAGAGGAAGGAGAGAGGACTCAGATG
>NW_025753714.1:0-7500 GCF_021184085.1 Oncorhynchus gorbuscha | reverse complement strand
TAGGAGGAACCAGGCTGGCAGTGGTCTGCTACAGTAGGAGGAACCAGGCTGGTAGTGGTCTGTTACAGTAGGAGGAACCAGGCTGGTAGTGGTCTGCTACAGTAGGAGGAACCAGGCTGGTAGTGGTCTGTTACAGTAGGAGGAACCAGGCTGGCAGTGGTCTGCTACAGTAGGAGGAACCAGGCTGGCAGTGGTCTGTTACAGTAGGAGGAACCAGGCTGGTAGTGGTCTGTTACAGTAGGAGGAACCAGGCTGGTAGTGGTCTGTTACAGTAGGAGGAACCAGGCTGGTAGTGGTCTGCTACAGTGGTCTGCTACAGTAGGAGGAACCAGGCTGGTAGTGGTCTGTTACAGTAGGAGGAACCAGGCTGGTAGTGGTCTGTTACCACAGGAGGAACCAGGCTGGTAGTGGTCTGCTACAGTAGGAGGAACCAGGCTGGTAGTGGTCTGTTACAGTAGGAGGAACCAGGCTGGTAGTGGTCTGCTACAGTAGGAGGAACCAGGCTGGCAGTGGTCTGCTACAGTAGGAGGAACCAGGCTGGCAGTGGTCTGCTACAGTAGGAGGAACCAGGCTGGTAGTGGTCTGCTACAGTAGGAGGAACCAGGCTGGTAGTGGTCTGCTACAGTAGGAGGAACCAGGCTGGTAGTGGTCTGTTACAGTAGGAGGAACTTGCTTTGTAAGTAGGAAAACATGCTACTATGAAGCCCCTAACTAAGATCATATGTATTCACCCCCTTTACTATGAAGCCCCTAACTAAGATCATATGTATTCCCTTTACTATGAAGCCCCTAACTAAGATCATATGTATTCCCCCCCTTTACTATGAAGCCCCTAACTAAGATCATATGTATTCCCCCCCTTTACTATGAAGCCCCTAACTAAGATCATATGTATTCCCTTTACTATGAAGCCCCTAACTAAGATCATATGTATTCCCCCCCTTTACTATGAAGCCCCTAACTAAGATCATATGTATTCCCTTTACTATGAAGCCCCTAACTAAGATCATATGTATTCCCTTTACTATGAAGCCCCTAACTAAGATCATATGTATTCCCTTTACTATGAAGCCCCTAACTAAGATCATATGTATTCCCTTTACTATGAAGCCCTAACTAAGATCATATGTATTCCCCCTTTACTATGAAGCCCTAACTAAGATCATATGTATTCACCCCCTTTACTATGAAGCCCCTAACTAAGATCATATGTATTCACCCCCTTTACTATGAAGCCCCTAAATAAGATCTGCTGCAACCAATTACCTTCAGAAGACACATAATTAGATAAATAAAGTCCACCTGTGTACAATCTAAGTGTCACACGATCTGTCACAGGATCTCGGTAAATATATCTATATCTATAAATATATTCAAACACACACCTATTCTGAAAGGCCCCAGAGTCTGCAACACCACTAAGCAAGGGGCACCACCAAGCAAGCGGCACCATGAAGACCAAGGAGCTCTCCAAACAGGTCAGGGACAAAGTTGTGGAGAAGTACAGATCAGTGTTGGGTTATAAAAAAATATCCAAAACTTTGAACATCCCACGGAGCACTCTGGGCTAGGGGGCAGTATTTTGAAGTTTGCATGACAAGCGTGCCCAAAGTAAACTGCCTGTTACTCAGGCCCAGAAGCTAGGATATGCATATGCATGTAGTATTGGATAGAAAACACTCTAAAGTTTCTAAAACTGTTAAAATAGTGTCTGTGAGTATAACAGAACTGATATGGCAGGCGAAACCCAGAGGACAAACCATAAAAATAAAATCAGCCTACCACTGTTTCCAATGGCTGTCATGTTTATTATGAGGCAAAATCCTCCCAGATTGCAGTTCCTAGGGCTTCCACTAGATGTCAACAGTCTTTAGAAAGAGTTTCAGGCTTGTTTTTGAAAAAATTAGCTAGAATTTGTAGTTTTTCCAAGTGGCTCCCATTTAGGCTGTAGTGTTTTCATGCGCGTGGACGAGAGTGCGTTCTTTGTTGTTTATCAATGGTAAGGCAATAACGATTCTCAGTCTTAAATTTGATCATTTATTTACGTTTTAGGGTTTGATTATTAACGTTGTTTGACCTTTTTGGAGAAGTTTATTGGTAAAGTTTGGGATTAATTTTGTATGCATTTTGGAGGAGGAAACCAATGGATTATTAGATAGGCGTGCCAGTTAACTGATTTAGTGGCGCACCTGCCTGGTTTGAAATATGTTTTTCATGCTTTTGTATGCGGGGCGCTGTCCTCAGATAATCGCATAGTGTGCTTTCGCCGTAAAGCCCTTTTTGAAATCTGACACAGCGGCTGGATTAACAGAAGTTAAGCTTTATTCTGATGTATGACACTTGTATTTTCGCCCAGATATAAAATATTTCTATTTCTGTAATTTGAATTCGCGCTCTGCAATTTCACCGGATATTGGCCAGGTGGGACGCTGCAAATCCCACCTGCCTGTAAGAAGTTATATCCATTATTAAAAATGGAAAGAATATGGCACCACAACAAACTTGCCAAGAGAGGGCCGCCCACAAAATCACAGAACATATAGCTGGGCTTTACGGAAGAGTGGCCAGAAAAAGCTATTGCTTAAAGAAAGAAATAAACAAACGTGGGAGACTCCACAAACATATGGAAGAAGGTACTCTGGTCAGATGACTACAGTTGAGCTTTTGACCAGCAAGGAAAACGCTATGTCTGGAGCAAACCCAACACATTTAACATTTACATTTAAGTCATTTAGCAGACGCTCTTATCCCTCTAATCACCCCGAGAACACCATCCCCATGCTGTGGGAATGTTTTTCCACGGCAGGGACTGGGAAACTGGTCAGAATTGAAGGATGATGGATGGCGCTAAATACACAGAAATTCTTCAGGGAAAATTGTTTCAGTCTTCCAGAGATTTGAGACTGGGAAGGAGGTTCACCCTAAGCATACTGCTAAAGCAACACTTGAGTGGTTTAAAGGGGGAACCTTTAAATGTCTTGGAATGGTCTAGTCAAGCCCAGACCTCAATCCAATTGAGAATCTGTGGTATGACTTAAAAAGATCGCTGTACACCAGCGGAACCCATCCAACTTGAACTTGAAGAATGAGCAACAATCCCAGTGGCTAGATATGCCAAGCTTATAGAGACATACCCCAAGAGACTTGCAGCTGGAATTGCTGCAGAAGGTGGCTCTACAAAGTATTGACTTGGGGGGGGGGTGAATAGTTATGCACGCTCAAGTTTTCAGTTTCTTGTCTTATTTCCTGTGAATCCTATGAATCTGATACTGCTTTCAAGCACACTTCAAGTTTTGTATTTTTGGTATTATTTCATGTTTGTTTCACATTAAACATATTTTGCATCTTCAAAGTGGTAGGCATGTTGTGTATAGAAGAGGAGAGAGAGGTGGAAGAGAGGAGATGGAGAGAAGGAGAGGAGTAGATCACATAAATATAAAACACATAAATGGAGGGAGATGGAGAGAAGGAGGATTTATTTATTAGGTGGAAGAGAGGAGAGGAGAGAAGGGGAGAGGAGAGAGAGGGTGGAAGAGAGGGAGAGGAGAGAAGGAGAGGAGAGAGGAGGTGGAAGAGGGGAGAGGAGAGAAGGAGAGGAGAGAGAGGTGGAAGAGAGGGAGATGGAGAAGGAGAGAGAGAGAGGTGGTGGAAGAGAGGGAGAGGAGAGAAGGAGAGGAGGAGAGAGAGGTGGAAGAGAGGGAGAGGAGAGAAGGAGAGGAGAGAGAGGTGGAAGAGAGGAGAGGGAGAGAAGGAGAGGAGAGAGAGGTGGAAGAGAGGGAGAGGAGAGAAGGGAGAGGAGAGGTGGAAGAGTTTTCATTAGAGAAGGAGAGGAGAGAGAGGTGGAAGAGAGGGGAGAGGGAGAGAAGGAGAGGAGAGAGGTGGAAGAGGGAGAGGAGAGAAGGAGAGAGAGGTGAGAAGGGAGTGGAAGAGGAGGGAGATGGAGAGAAGGAGAGGGAGAGAGAGAGGTGGAAGAGAGGAGATGGAGAGAAGGAGAGGAGAGAGAGGTGGGAAGAGAGGAAAGAGGGAGAGAAGGAGAGGGAGAGAGAGAAAGATATTAAGAGGAAGAGGGAGGGAGAGAAGGAGGAGAGGAGGAAGTGGAAGAGAGGAGAAGGAAGGAGAGGAGAGAGAGGTGGAAGAGGGAGAGGAAGGGAGAGGAGGAGGGTGGAGGAAGAGGGAGAGGAGAGAAGGAGAGGAGAGGTGGAAGAGGGAGAGGAGAGAAGGAGAGGAGAGAGGTGGAAGAGAGGGAGATGGAGGAGAGGAGAGAGAGGGTGGAAGAGAGGGAGAGGAGAGAAGGAGGAGAGAGAGGTGGAAGGGGAGATGGAAGAAGGAGAGGAGAGAGGTGGAAGAGAGGGAGGAGAGAAGGAGAGGAGAGGTGGAAGAGAGGAGGAGAAGGAGGGAGAGAGGTGGAAGAGAGGGAAGGAGAAGGAGGAAGGGAGAGAGGTGGAAGAGAGGAGGAGAAGAAAGTGGAAGGGAGAAGGAGAGAAAGGAGAGAGAGAGAGAGATGGAGAGAGGAGGAAGAGGAGGAGAGAGATTGGAAGAGAGGGAGAGGAGAGAGGAGAGGAGAGAGAGTGGAAGAGAGGGAGAGGAGAGAAGGAGAGGAGAGAGAGGTGGAAGAGAGGAGAGGAGAAGGAGAGGAGAGAGGTGGAAGAGAGGGAGAGGAGAGAAGGAGAGAGAGAGAGAGGTGGAAGAGAGGGAGAGGAGAGAAGGAGAGGAGGAGGAGAGGTGGAAGAGGGAGAGGAGAGAAGGAGAGAGGAGAGGATGGAAGAGAGGAGAAGGAGAGAGAGGTGGAAGAGAGGAGATGGAGAGAGGAGAGGAGAGAGAGGAGAGGAGAGAGATGGAAGAGGAGAGAGGGAGAAGGAGAGGAGAGGTGGAAGAGAGGGAGAGGAGAGAAGGTGGAAGAGAGGGAGAGGAGAGAGAAGGAGAGAGAGGGTGGAAGGAGGAGAGAGAGAAGGAGGAGGAGAGGTGGAAGAGAGGAGATGGAGAGAAGGAGAGGGAGAGAGGTGGAAGAGAGGGAGAGGAGAGAAGGAGAGGAGAGAGAGGTGGAAGAGAGGAGATGGAGAGAGGAGAGGAGGAGAGAGGTGGAAGAGAGGAGAGGAGAGAAGGAGAGGAGAGAGAGGGTGGAAGAGAGGAGGAGAGGAGAGGAGAGGTGGAGGAGGGAGGAGAGAGGAGGAAGAGAGGGAGAGGAGAGAGAGGAGAGGAGAGAGAGGAGAGAGAGGAAGAGAGGGAGAGGAGGAGAGAGGAGAGGAGGGAAGAGGAGAGGAGAGAAGGGTGGAAGGAGAAGGGAGGAGGAGGAGGAGAGGAGAGAGTGGAAGGAGAGGAGAGAAGGAGAGGAGGAGGAGAGGTGGAAGAGAGGAGAGAGAGAGAAGGAGAGAGAGAGAGGTGGAAGAGGAGAGGAGAGGAGGAGAAGGAGAGGAGAGAGAGTGGAAGAGAGAGAGAGGAGGAAGGAGAGGAGAGGTGGAAGGAGAGGAGAGAGAGAGAAGGGAGAGGAGAGAGTGGAGAGGGGAGAGAGGAGAAGGAGAGAGGAGAGGAGGAGAGTGAGGGAGAGGAGAGGAGAGAGATGGAGAGAGAGAGGGAGAAGGAGAGGAGAGAGGTGGAGAAGGAGAGGAGAGAGAGGTGGAAGAGAGGGAGAGGAGAGAAGGAGAAGGAGAGAGGGTGGAAGAGGAGAGAGGAGAGAGAGGAGAGGAGAGAGAGGTGGAAGGAGGGAGAGGAGAGAGAGAGGAGAGAGAGGTGGAAGAGGGAGAGGAGAGAAGGAGAGGAGAGAGGGTGGAAGAGAGGGAGAGAGGAGAGAAGGAGAGAGAGAGAGGTGGAAGAGAAGGAGAGGAGAGGAGGGAGAGGGAGAGAGAGGTGGAAGGAGATGGAAGAGGAGAGAGGAGGAGAGGAGAGAGAGGTGGAAGAGAGAGAGAGAAGGAAGGAGAGAGAGGGAAGGAGAGGAGAAGGAGATGGAGAGAAGGAGAGGGAGAGAGAGAAGGAGAGGAGAGGTGGAGAGGGAGAGAGAGAGAGGTGGAAGAGAGAGGAGAGGAGAGGGAGAGGAGAGGGAGAGAGGGTGGAAGAGGAGATGGAGAGAGAGGAGAGGAGGAGAGGAGAGGAGAGAAGGAGAGGAGGAGGGAGAGAGAGGAGAGATGGAGAGAAGGGAGAGGAGAGGGTGGAAGAGGAGAGGAGAGAGAGAGAGAGGAGAGAAGGTGGAAGAGAGAGGAGAGGAGAGAAGGAGGGAGAGAGAGGTGGAAGGAGAGGGAGAGAAGAGAGAAGGAGAGGAGAGAGGGAGGTGGAGAGAAGGAGAGGGAGAAGGAGGAAGAGAGGAGGAGAGAGGTGGAAGGGAGGGAGAGAGAGAGAAGGAGAGGGGAGAGAGAGTGGAAGAGAGGGAGAGGAGAGGGAGAGAGGGGAGAGAGGGGGAAGAGAGAGGAGAGAGAGGAGAGGAGTGGAAGAGGAAGAGAGGGAGAGAAGGAGAGGAGAGAGAGAGAGGTGGAAGAGAGGAGAGGAGAGAAGAGAGAGGAGAGGGTGGAAGAGAGGGAGGAGAGAAGGAGAGAGGAGAGGGTGGAAGGAGATGGAGAAGGAGGGAGAGGGTGGAAGATATTTAGGAGAGGATATAAATCGAAACATATGCATATTTATTAAATAGAGGTGGAGAGAGATGGAAGAGAGGAAAGGGAGGAGAAGAAGGAGGAGAGGAGGAGGAGAGGTGGAAGAGGGGAGATGGAGAGAAGGAGAGGAGAGAGGTGGAAGAGAGGGAGAGGAGAGAAGGAGGGAGAGAGAGGTGGAAGAGAGGGAGAGGAGAGAAGGAGGAGAGAGAGGTGGAAGAGAGGGAGAAGGAGAGAAGGAGGAGAGAGGTGGAAAGAGGAGGGAGAAGGGAGAGAGGAGAGGTGGAACAGAGGAGATGGAGAGAAGAGGAGAGGAGAGAGAGGTGGAAGAGAGAGGGAGGAGAGAGGAGGCAGGAGAGGGGAGGGAGGTGGAGGAGGAAGGATGAGAGGAGGGAGAGGTGGAAGGGAGAGGAGAAGGAGGGAGAGAGGAGAGAGGAGAGGAGAGGTGGAGAGAGAGGAGAGGAGAGAAGGAGAGAGGAGAGAGGTGGAAGAGAGAGGAGAGAAGGAGAGGAGAGAGGAGGGAGAGAGGTGGAAGAGAGGGAGAAGGGAGAGAGGAGAGAGTGGAAGAGAGGGATGGAAGAGAGGAGAGGAGAGAAGGTGGAAGAGGAGGAGAGAGAGGAGGAGGGAGAGGAGGGAGGAGAGGAGGAAGGAGGAGAGAGAGAGAGGTGGAGAGGAGAGAGGAGAAGGAGGGAGAAGTGGGAAGGAGAGAGAGGAGAGAGAGAGAGGTGGGAAGAGAGGAGATGGAGAGAAGGAGAGGAGAGAGTGGAAGAGAGAGGGAGAGAAGGAGAGGAGAGAGGTGGAAGAGAGAGAGAAGGAGAGGAGAGGTGGAAGAGGGAGAGGAGAGAAGGAGAGGAGAGAGAGGTGGAAGAGAGGGAGAGAGAGGAGAAGGAGAGAGAGGTGGAAGAGAGAGAGAGGAGAAGGAGAG
>NW_025753713.1:0-10230 GCF_021184085.1 Oncorhynchus gorbuscha | reverse complement strand
TGTCATGCAGGTGATAGAGGACCCAAAAGCGACTTAACAGAAACAGAGTTTTATTCAAGTCCAAACAGGGAATAACAGAAATCCTCTAAGTCTGTAGAGGGAATAACAAGAGAAGCGGCCACAGACTGCAGGTAAACGGTAGCGCAGGCCGTAGTTGACAGAGACACCTGCTCACACGCAGCATCTGATGAAGGCAAAAACACGACAGGACAGGGCGATACACAATCACAGCAAAAACACGACAGGACAGGGCGAAACGCAATCACAGCATGGTGAATACTAAACAAGGAACCGACGGGACAGGAGCGAACACAAAGGAATAAATAGGGACTCTAATCAGGGAAAGGATGGGGAACAGGTGTGGGAAGACTAAATGATGATTAGGGGAATAGGAACAGCTGGGAGCAGGAACGGAACGATAGAGAAAGAGAGCGAGAGAGTGAGAGAGGGAGGGGAGAGAGAGGGATAGAAAGAGGGAAAGAACCAAATAAGACCAGCAGAGGGAAACGAATAGAATGGGGAGCACAGGGACAAGACATGATAATAAATGACAAACATGACAGTACCCCCCACTCACCGAGTGCCTCCTGGCGCACTCGAGGAGGAATCCTGGCGGCAACGGAGGAAATCATCGATGAGTGAACGGTCCAGCACGTCCCGAGCGGAACCCAACTCCTCTCCTCAGGACCGTAACCCTCCCAATCCACTAAGTATTGGTGACCCCGTCCCGAACGCATGTCCATGATCTTATGTACCTTGTAAATAGGTGCGCTCTCGACAAGGACGGGAGGGGGAGGAAGACGAACGGGGTGCGAAGAAAGGGCTTAACACAGGAGACATGGAAGACAGGATGGACGCGACGAAGATGTCGCGGAAGAAGCAGTCGCACAGCGTGCAGGATTGACGACCTGGGAGACACGGAACGGACCAATGAACCGCGGAGTCAACTTACGAGAAGCTGTCGTAAGAGGAAGGTTGCGAGTGGAAAGCCACACTCTCTGGCCGCACAATACCTTGGACTCTTAATCCTGCGTTTATTGGCGGCTCTCACCGTCTGTGCCCTGTAACGGCAAAGTGCAGACCTCACCCTCCTCCAGGTGCGCTCACAACGTTGGACAAACGCTTGAGCGGAGGGAACGCTGGACTCGGCAAGCTGGGATGAGAACAGAGGAGGCTGGTAACCCAGACTACTCTGAAACGGAGATAACCCGGTAGCAGACGAAGGAAGCGAATTGTGAGCGTATTCTGCCCAGGGAGCTGTTCTGCCCAAGACGCAGGGTTTCTGAAAGAAAGGCTGCGTAGTATCGACCAATCGTCTGATTGGCCCTCTCTGCTTGACCGTTAGACTGGGGATGAAACCCGGAAGAGAGACTGACGGACGCGCAATCAAGCACAGAACTCCCTCCAAAACTGTGACGTGAATTGCGGGCCTCTGTCTGAAACGGCGTCTAACGGGAGGCCATGAATTCTGAATACATTCTCAATAATGATTTGTGCCGTCTCCTTAGCGGAAGGAAGTTTAGCGAGGGAATGAAATGTGCCGCCTTAGAGAACCTATCGACAACCGTCAGAATCACAGTCTTCCCCGCAGACAAAGGCAGACCGGTAATGAAGTCTAAGGCAATGTGAGACCATGGTCGAGAAGGAATGGGGAGCGGTCTGGGACGACCGGCAGGAGGAGAGTTACCCGACTTAGTCTGCGCGCAGTCCGAACAAGCAGCCACGAACGGAAGCGCGTGTCACGCTCCTGAGTCGGCCACCAAAAGCGCTGGCGAATAGACGCAAGAGTGCCTCAACACCGGGATGACCAGCTAACTGGCAGAGTGAGCCCACTGAAGAACAGCCAGGCAGTGGAAACAGGAACGAAAAGGAGGTTACTAGGACAAGCGCGCGGCGCGCAGTGTGCGTGAGTGCTTGCTAACCTGTCTTTCAATTCCCCAGACTGTTAACCCGACAACACGCCCATAAGGAAGAATCCCCTCGGGATCAGTAGAAGCCACAGAAGAACTAAACAGACGGGATAAGGCATCAGGCTTGGTGTTCTTGCTACCCGGACGGTAAGAAATCACAAACTCGAAACGAGCGAAAAACAACGCCCAACGAGCTTGACGGGCATTAAGTCGTTTGGCAGAACGGATGTACTCAAGGTTCTTATGGTCTGTCCAAACGACAAAGGAACGGTCGCCCCCTCCCAACCACTGTCGCCATTCGCCTAGGGCTAAGCGGATGGCGAGCAGTTCACGGTTACCCACATCATAGTTGCGCTCAGATGGCGACAGGCGATGAGAAAAATAAGCGCAAGGATGAACCTTATCGTCAGACTGGAAGCGCTGGGATAGAATGGCTCCCACGCCTACCTCTGAAGCGTCAACCTCGACAATGAATTGTCTAGTGACGTCAGGAGTAACGAGGATAGGAGCGGACGTAAAACGTTCTTTTTAGAAGATCAAAAGCTCCTGGGCGGAACCGGACCACTTAAAACACGTCTTGACAGAAGTAAGAGCTGTGAGAGGGGGCAGCAACTTGACCGAAATTACGAATGAAACGCCGATAGAAATTAGCGAAACCTAAAAGCGCTGCAACTCGACAAGTGACCTTGGAGCGGGCCAATCACTGACAGCTTGGACCTTAGCGGAATCCATCTGAATGCCTTCAGCGGAAATAACGGAACCGAGAAAAGTAACGGAGGAGACATGAAAAGAGCACTTCTCAGCCTTTACGTAGAGACAATTCTCTAAAGGCGCTGTAGAACACGTCGAACGTGCTGAACATGAATCTCGAGTGACGGAGAAAAAATCAGGATATCGTCAAGATAGACAAAAACAAAAATGTTCAGCATGTCTCTCAGAACATCATTAACTAATGCCTGAAAAACAGCTGGCGCATTGGCGGGACCGAGCAGCAGAACCCGGTACTCAAAATGCCCTAACGGAGTGTTAAACGCCGTTTTCCACTCGTCCCCCTCTCTGATGCGCACGAGATGGTAAGCGTTACGAAGGTCCAACTTAGTAAAGCACCTGGCTCCCTGCAGAATCTCGAAGGCTGATGACATAAGGGGAAGCGGATAACGATTCTTAACCGTTATGTCATTCAGCCCTCGATAATCCACGCAGGGCGCAGAGTACCGTCCTTCTTCTTAACAAAAAGAACCCCGCCCCGGCCGGAGGAGAAGAAGGCACTATGGTACCGGCGTCAAGAGACACAGACAAATAATCCTCGAGAGCCTTCGTTCGGGAGCCGACAGAGAGTATAGTCTACCTCGAGGAGGAGTGGTCCCCGGAAGGAGATCAATACTACAATCATACGACCGGTGAGGAGGAAGGGAGTTGGCTCGGGACCGACTGAAGACCGTGCGCAGATCATGATATTCCTCCGGCCCTCCTGTCAAATCGCCAGGTTCCTCCTGAGAAGTAGGGACAGAAGAAACGGGAGGGATGGCAGACATTAAACACTTCACATGACAAGAAACGTTCCAGGATAGGATAGAATTACTAGACCAATTAATAGAAGGATTATGACATACTAGCCAGGGATGACCCAAAACAACAGGTGTAAACGGTGAACGGAAAATCAAAAGAAATAGTCTCACTGTGGTTACCAGATACTGTGAGGGTTAAAGGTAGTGTCTCAAATCTGATACTGGGAAGATGACTACCATCTAAGGCGAAACATGGGCGTAGGCTTCTCTAACTCTCTGAAAGGAATGTCATGTTTCCGAACCCATGCTTCGTCCATGAAACAACCCTCAGCCCCAGAGTCTATCAAGGCACTACATGTAGCACCCGAACCGGTCCAGCGTAGATGGACCGACAAAGTAGTACAGGATTTTGATGGAGAGACTTGAGTAGTTGCGCTCACCTGTAGCCCTCCGCTTACAGATGAGCTCTGGCTTTACTGGACATGAATTAACAAAATGTCCAGCAACTCCGCAATAGAGGCACAGGCGGTTGGTGATCCTCCGTTCCCTCTCCTTAGTCGAGATGCGAATCCCTCCCAGCTGCATGGGCTCAGTCTCAAAGCCAGAGGAGGGAGATGGTTGCGATGCGGAGCAGGGAAACACCGTTGATGCGAGCTCTCTTCCACGAGCCCGGTGGCGAAGATCTACCCGTCGTTCTATGCGGATGGCGAGAGCAATCAAAGAGTCCACATCTGAAGGAACCTCCCGGGAGAGAATCTCATCCTTAACCACTGCGTGGAGTCCCTCCAGAAAACGAGCGAGCAGCGCCGGCTCGTTCCACTCACTAGAGGCAGCAAGAGTGCGAAACTCAATAGAATAATCCGTTATGGACCGTTCACCTTGGCATAAGGAAGCCAGGCGCCTAGAAGCCTCCCCACCAAAAACTGAACGGTCAAAAACCCGAATCATCTCCTCTTTAAAGTTCTGGAACTTGTTAGAGCAATCAGCCCTTGCCTCCCAGATAGCTGTGCCCCATTCTCGAGCCCGGCCAGTAAGGAGTGAAATGACGTAAGCAACCCGAGCTCTCTCTCTAGAGTATGTGTTGGGTTGGAGAGAGAACACAATCTCACACTGCGTGAGAAAGGAGCGGCACTCAGTGGGCTGCCCGGAGTAGCAAGGTGGGTTATTAACCCTAGGTTCTGGAGCTCGGCAGGCCAGGAAGTAACAGGTGGCACGAGACGTAGACTCTGGAACTGTCCAGAGAGGTCGGAAACCTGAGCGGCCAGGTTCTCCACGGCATGGCGAGCAGCAGACAATTCCTGCTCGTGTCTGCCGAGCATGGCTCCTTGGATCTCGACGGCAGTGTAACGAGCGTCTGAAGTCGCTGGGTCCATTCCTTGGTCGGTTCCTTCTGTCATGCAGGTGATAGAGGACCCAAAAGCGACTTAACAGAAACAGAGTTTTATTCAAGTCCAAACAGGGAATAACAGAAATCCTCTAGTCTGTAGAGGGGAATAACAAGAGAAGCGGCCACAGACTGCAGGTCGCTTCGGGTAGGCGCAGGCCGTAGTTGACAGAGACACCTGCTCACACGCAGCATCTGATGAAGGCAAAAAACACGACAGGACAGGGCGATACACAATCACAGCAAAAACACGACAGGACAGGGCGAAACGCAATCACAGCATGGTGAATACTAAACAAGGAACCGACGGGACAGGAACGGAACACAAAGGAATAAATAGGGACTCTAATCAGGGGAAAGGATCGGGAACAGGTGTGGGAAGACTAAATGATGATTAGGGGAATAGGAACAGCTGGGAGCAGGAACGGAACGATAGAGAGAAGAGAGAGCGAGAGAGTGAGAGAGGAAGGGGGAGAGAGAGGGATAGAAAGAGGGAAAGAACCAAATAAGACCAGCAGAGGGAAACGAATAGAATGGGGAGCACAGGGACAAGACATGATAATAAATGACAAACATGACAGTAGCAAGGATATGCATATCCTTGATACCATTTGAAAGGAAACACTTAGAAGTTTTTGGAAATGTTACTATATCAATCTTTAAGCAAGTGTGTATAGTTATCTAGGCAGTTGATTCCCTTTACAGAAGAGTTATAACAATGTGCTGTCAGTATTTCAGCAAGTGTATATAGCTAGTCAGGCACAAGGTAAGTGAAGAGAAAGGAGGAGCTTGGGGTTTATTTGATATTCACATCAGGTACACTAGAAGTAGGAAGCCATTCTCATTTGGCAAAATGTATTAAAACCAACAATTTGTTTGTGTTTTTGCCTTCAACTATTTGTACTTGTGTATTTTTTTTAAAACAGAGCAATCTCATAAGAGAACAGTCTGTATCTGTAATCTGCAGGCAATAGGTAGCATACATACATCAAATGTTCTTGGACAGAAGCATATGATGAGAAGCACTGTGTAAGCTGCCTATGGCTATGGTCCATCAATCTTCAGACACCAGTGAGGGTTGGGCCACTAGCCAGAGCCTTTAACAGCTGCCTTTTCTGCAGCAGCCAATGTGTGATAGTAAGTGTTTCATGTGTGAAATATAAATAAATAAAGTTCCACACTCAATATTCTCCCAACAATGTTTTGGTTTGTACCTATTTGAATTGTAAGGAGCACATTTAGAGTGTGTGACTTTCTTTCATTTATACAGTTTACTTTCCGTTAGTCAGCACCAAGATTTTGGGGTGTGCGTCCGTTCATGCTTTTTACTAGACATGTGAAGGATAAACCACCACTGTTTGGACACTTAGGGGATTAGGAGAAATGATAACTTGTTACATGTGTTCGTTTTGTATTTCTTAAACAGTTCTTTGTGAGATTCTTACATCAGTTCGACACACTTAAGGAACAACAACAGCTGATTTTGCTACAGTTGAATGGTTGAACCCCGTCAGAGGTTCCGGACGTGACCGACCTTGAGTTTCCCGTGTCCTCACTTGAAGATAGTCAAGAAAAGGATTGCTGGGCAACCAGACCTAAAAAATAACCAGGTATGGGAAAATGTTAAATAATTCAATGTATTGATGAAAAGTAATTCACCCGAACCAAGCCCCGTTTCAATCTGACCCCGGAATTCCGTTCCACCTCGAAATTCCAGCCCTGGGTTTCCCATCCCCTTGGTGCTTTACCCCCTCTGATAAATAACCCTGTTCTGAGGCAGTACTATAATCACTATTATCTTCATGAGATACCAGTTTATTATCTTTCAGATCACTTCTTTTGGACTGGCTGGAGAAATGACAAAGGAGACCGTGTGGAGAATACTAACAAAACTCCTGACAAATGCCCTGGCTTTGAAGATGAAATGGAGAGGGCCTATGGGAAGCAGGCGTTCAAACCACTTGTCCTGAAAGGCATAGTTCTCAGTAACTTTGCTTTCAGAGCTACTGCATGGGGAAGACCGGAATAATTTCACAATTATACATTCATCATAAAACGAGTTAAATGTTTTTACTCAGAGCATTCTCTCTCATTTTTCAAAGGTGCTGTCCGGTGAAACCACCATAGTACCAAAGCTTTTGATGGTGAAATTGAAAAATACATCAAGAGGTGGATGCAGCTGGCCTCTGACCTAGACGGAGGGAGAAAGAAGAGTGCGCGTCCGAGGGTGCGCTGTTAAAAAATTAAGACCAATTTGTTTTTAACCGTTTTCAATACTTCACATTATACATAATCAATTTACATACAGTGCATTAGGAAAGTATTCTCACCCCTTTACTTTTTTCACATTTTGTTACGTTACAGCCTTATTCTAAAATGGATTGAATATTTTTCCCCCTCATCCATCTACACACAATACCCCATAATGACGAAGCAAAAACAGGTTTTAGAAATGTTTGTAAATGTATAAAATAATGAAATATCACATTTACATAAGTATTCAGACCCTGTACTTAGTACTTTGTTGAAGCAGCTTTGGCAGCGATTACAGCCTTGCGTCTTCTTGGTTATGAGGCTACAAAATTGGCACACCCGTATTTGGGGAATTTCTCCCATTCTCTGCAGATCCTCCCAAGCTCTGTCAAGTTGGATGGGGAGCATCGCTGCACAGCTATTTTCAGGTCTCACCAGAGATGTTCAATCGTGTTCAAGTCCGGGCTCTGGCTGGGCACTAAAGGACATTCAGAGACTTGACCGAAGCCACTCCCTGAGTTGCCTTGGCTGTGTGCTTAGGTTCGTTGCCCTGTTGGAAGGTGAACCTTTGCCCCAGTCGGAGGTCCTCAGCGCACTGGAGCAGGTTTTCATCAAGGATCTCTTTTACTTTTCTATGTTCATCTTGACTAGTCTCCCAGTCCCTGCCCTGAAAAAAATCCCCACAGCTGTTACCACCATGTTTCACCATAGGGATAGTGCCATGTTTCCTCCAGGCGTGACGCTTGGCATTCAGGCCAAAGAGTTCAAACTTGGTTTCAGCAGACCAGAGAATCTGGTTTCTCATGGTCTGAGTGTCCATTAGATGCCTTTCGACAAACTCCAAGCGGGATGGCATGTGCCTTTTCCTGAGAAGTGGCTTCCGTCTGGCCACTCTACCATAAAGGCCTGATTGGTGGAGTGCTGCAGAGATGGCTGTCCTTCTGGAAGGTTCTCCCATCTCCACAGAGGAACTCTTGGTCACCTTGATTGCTAATTTTGGCTGGGCGGCCAGCTTTAGGAAGAGTCTTGGTGGTTCCACACTTGAAAGCTTTTAAGAATGATGGAGACCACTGTGTTCTCGGGGAACTTCAATGTTACATAAATGTTTTTGGTAGCCTTCCCCATATCTGTGCCTTGATACAATCCTGTCTCGGAGCTCTATGGACAATTCCTTCATGGCTTTGATTTTTCTCCGACATGAACTGTCAACTGTGGGACCTTATATAAACAGGTGTGTGCCTTTGCAAATCATATCCAATCAAGTAATTTTACCACAGGTGGTCTTCAGTCAAGTTGTAGAAACATCTCATGGATGTTCAATGCTAACAAGATGCACCTGAGCTCAATTTCAAGTCTCATGGCAAAGGGTCTGAATACTTGTGTAATTCATCTATTTCTGTTTTTTTATTTGTAATACAGTTGCAAACATTTCTAAAAACATGTTCAGAAGAACTTAACCCTTGTGCAGGGTTCATGTTTTGTTATTCACCCAATGTTTGCGGGTCTGATGGACCCACAACATAATTTAGTTTTAAAACAATACAGCCATAACAATTTATGTAAAAATATTTAATACTTAGATTTAGACATATATCAATACAAGCAATATAGACAGCATACATGATTAATATTTGCCATTTAAAAAATGTATTTTACCTTTTATTTAACTAGGCAAGTCAGTTAAGAACAAATTCTTATTTTCAATGACGACCTAGGAACAGTGGGTTAACTGCCTTTTTCAGGAGCAGAACGACAGATTTACCTCTGCTAGATCACATTTATAAATAAAAGCGCTATTAGTTTTTTATTCATAATAAAGATATGGGTGGAATAAATCATGTTTATTTTGAACAAATATACATTAAACGAGGTTTTCATCAGTATTGATGTTTATTGCTTTGAACTGAACAAATTGGAAGGACACATTTTACATTAATAATTTTATGGAAATGATGAATGAGCCCATTGAACACAAATTAAGGCCGGCCTACACACCACATGAGGGACAGAGTTTTGTGTGAATGTTTCTTGCACTTGATGCATATGTACTGTGTCTTCCTGTCCATCTTGGGTCCACACACATGGCAGCACTTCTTAATGCTACTGGCTACAATCTAGAATGAGGAAAACACTTCGTTCAGGAATTGTACTAACATCTCACTCACATACATAGTTACAGCAGGCCAAGGTTGGAGAGTCTCACACACACACACACACACACACACACACACACACACACACACACACACACACACACACACACACACACACACACACACACACACACACACACACACACACACACACACACACACACACACACACACACACACACACACACACACACACACACACACACACACACACACAACATCATCACTCACACTAACTTCTGGTATTGGAGTTGTTGGTTCTGTGGGTGGGGGCGGATGGGGCACCAGCATCCTCCTCTTGAATCCTCACGATGGCTGCAGAAGCTGGGGTCTTACCAATGCCTTGCCCAGCTCCTTGTGAAAGAGCCGTCTCCACTGGAGCTTCTGTCTGTTCCAATCTGGGATCAATGCCATCAGATGACAAACGCGTTGCTTGCTGAGATGTTGAAGAATATCACAAGTGGCTAGTGTAGGGTTCTTTTTTCCAGCTGTAGCCAGTCACCAGTTTGTCTGAATTGTCCACCCCTCCTTTTGTAACATTGTAATCCATTATGATTTCTGGATTTTGATGTTCCTGGTCACCAGTTTGATGTTCCTGGCCACAGATTCTCCCGCGTCCCTAATAAGTACCACATTTAGCCTTTTTTGACACATAGGACACGAGGGACGTGCCGGCCGTGAACACAGACTTAGAGCAATTGATAGGCCTGTTCCGTATATTCCCAGCAGCTGAGGTGGGAACTCTGGCTTGTTTTTTAGGTACTGTTCCTATCATGCGTCAACTACCTCTTGAGGAACTCCAGTCCCAGCATCTGCGAAGTAAAGAAGTTATCAAATGTGATGTTGTGGTGTCCCCTGTGTCACATGCAGGACAAACCACATCCCTTGGTTCTTCTCAGGGGCTCCTCCACCTGGCTTCCCGTATACACGTGCAGGTTCCGCATATGATGAAGCAGCATCACAGGCAGCCCACATCTTGATTCCATATTAAGACGGTATGTACTGCCTGAAAGGCAGCTGCC
>NW_025753712.1:0-10236 GCF_021184085.1 Oncorhynchus gorbuscha | reverse complement strand
GGGGAAGGTCTATTGAAACAACTGTCTGAAAACAGTGGGGTCCTGTGACGTCCGAGGATCTCATGACCTCTCCGCTTCCAAAAGACTTCTCGGCATATCCACATGTAGGGTCAGCAACAATTTTAAAAAATGTCAGAAAACAGTTTTGATTTATTCTCGTGAGGTCTTCTGGGGTAGCAGTCTCGATCAATCACACCATCCTCTTTTTTGAAAGGGTAATTGTTCTCTTTAAGATGGGCCCTATACTTATGACTTAACAGATCTGTTATACCCCCTTTGACAACAGGGATAAATCAGGGGCACGCAGAGTGTTTGGTGGCCATCAGCCCAGAACAGAGACAGAGCAGCTAAAACAATCCGTCCTTCCTCATGGATATTTTTGAAGGCGAGTTGAATATTCAATGGGATGTTTGTATATATATATATATTATTTAAGAATTTAAGTATTAATTGTTTTCATTGACGGATGTTTTTTTTTTATGAATGCTATTTATCCATTGAGCAGTAGCCATTGTTTTTATTCATACTGTTTATAAACAATAGCTTCTGCCCTCTTTTTTTTTATTTAACCTTTATTTAACCAGGTAGGCTAGTTGAGAACACCTTTATTTAACCAGGTAGGCTAGTTGAGAACACCTTTATTTAACCAGGTAGGCTAGTTGAGAACACCTTTATTTAACCAGGTAGGCTAGTTGAGAACACCTTTATTTAACCAGGTAGGCTAGTTGAGAACACCTTTATGTAACCAGGTAGGCTAGTTGAGAACACCTTTATTTAACCAGGTAGGCTAGTTGAGAACACCTTTATTTAACCAGGTAGGCTAGTTGAGAACACCTTTATTTAACCAGGTAGGCTAGTTGAGAACACCTTTATGTAACCAGGTAGGCTAGTTGAGAACACCTTTATTTAACCAGGTAGGCTAGTTGAGAACACCTTTATTTAACCAGGTAGGCTAGTTGAGAACACCTTTATTTAACCAGGTAGGCTAGTTGAGAACACCTTTATTTAACCAGGTAGGCTAGTTGAGAACACCTTTATGTAACCAGGTAGGCTAGTTGAGAACACCTTTATTTAACCAGGTAGGCTAGTTGAGAACACCTTTATGTAACCAGGTAGGCTAGTTGAGAACACCTTTATTTAACCAGGTAGGCTAGTTGAGAACACCTTTATTTAACCAGGTAGGCTAGTTGAGAACACCTTTATTTAACCAGGTAGGCTAGTTGAGAACAAGTTCTCATTTGCAACTGCGACCTGGCCAAGATAAAGCATAGCAGTGTGAACAGACAACACAGAGTTACACATGGAGTAAACAATTAACAAGTCAATAACACAGTAGAGAAAAAAGGGGAGTCTATATACAATGTGTGCAAAAGGCATAAGGACGTAGGCGAATAATGACAATATTGCAGATTAACACTGGAGTGATAAATGGGGGTCTATTTGAAACTTTGATCAGAAACTATGATCAGAAACTTTGATCAGAAACTATGATTAGAAACTTTGATTAGAAACGATCATTCAAAACTATGGCTAACTATGTTCAAACTATGATTATAAACGATCATAGAAACTATGGCTAACTATGAAGCCCTGCCTGCCTGCCCTGCCCTGTCTGTCTGTGAGTATCTAATATTTCATTGTGTAATATTACTCTCAATGTATACCATTTCATTCAATGTATACCATTTCACTCAATGTATACCATTTCATTCAATGTATACCATTTCATTCAATGTATACCATTTCACTCAATGTATACCATTTCATTCAATGTATACCATTACTCTCAATGTATACCATTTCACTCAATGTATACCATTACTCTCAATGTATACCATTTCACTCAATGTATACCATTACTCTCAATGTATACCATTTCATTCAATGTATACCATTACTCTCAATGTATACCATTTCATTCAATGTATACCATTACTCTCAATGTATACCATTTCATTCAATGTATACCATTTCACTCAATGTATACCATTTCATTCAATGTATACCATTACTCTCAATGTATACCATTTCATTCAATGTATACCATTTCACTCAATGTATACCATTACTCTCAATGTATACCATTACTCTCAATGTATACCATTTCATTCAATGTATACCATTTCACTCAATGTATACCATTTCACTCAATGTATACCATTTCACTCAATGTATACCATTTCACTCAATGTATACCATTTCACTCAATGTATACCATTTCACTCAATGTATACCATTTCACTCTATGTATACCATTTCATTAAAAAATCACTTCTCGTTGTGTTCATTTCAAGGTTTCACAAACAGAAAACAACGTAGTAATGTTTCTCGGGCTAACACACACTGGTGAGTTTCCTATTTACTAAAGAACAATCATTAAGTCAAAACACAAACAATGATAATATAATTTGTGTATACGTGTCATTCTATACTGAAAACATTCTGAAAGATGTTGATGTGATAACACATGTATTGTTCATGTCTCAATTTAGGATAATACTGTTTATTTCTTTATTTTACTTCAATTGTAATATTTTTGTTGTCTCATACCATGCTAAGCAATCCAAACAGATGTGGAATTAACCCCAAAACAATTGTGTGTCTTTATGGAACAAGGATTGATCAAATCAAATCAAATTTATTTATATAGCCCTTCGTACATCAGCTGATGTCTCAAAGTGCTGTACAGAAACCCAGCCTAAAACCCCAAACAGCAAACAATGCAGGTGTAAAAGCACGGTGGCTAGGAAAAACTCCCTAGAAAGGCCAAAACCTAGGAAGAAACCTAGAGAGGAACCGGGCTATGTGGGGTGGCCAGTCCTCTTCTGGCTGTGCCGGGTAGAGATTATAACAGAACATGACCAAGATGTTCAAATGTTCATAAATGACCAGCATGGTCAAATAATAATAAGGCAGAACAGTTGAAACTGGAGCAGCAGCACAGTCAGGTGGACTGGGGACAGTAAGGAGCCATCATGTCAGGTAGTCCTGGGGCACGGTCCTAGGGCTCAGGTCCTCCGAGAGAGAGAAAGAAAGAGAGAATTAGAGAGCATATGTGGGGTGGCCAGTCCTCTTCTGGCTGTGCCGGGTGGAGATTATAACAGAACGTGGCCAAGATGTTCAAATGTTCATAAATGACCAGCATGGTTGAATAATAGTAAGGCAGAACAGTTGAAACTGGAGCAGGAGCATGGCCAGGTGGACTGGGGACAGCAAGGAGTCCTCATGTCAGGTAGTCCTGGGACATGGTCCTAAGGCCCAGGCCAGTTGAAACTGGAGCAGCAGCATGGCCAGGTGGACTGGGGACAGCAAGGAGTCATCATGTCAGGTAGTCCTGGGGCATGGTCCTAGGGCTCAGGTCCTCCGAGAGAGAGAAAGAAAGAGAGAAGGAGAGAATTAGAGAACGCACACTTAGATTCACACAGGACACCGAATAGGACAGGAGAAGTACTCCAGATAAACAAACTGACCCTAGCCCCCCGACACATAAACTACTGCAGCATAAATACTGGAGGCTGAGACAGGAGGGGTCAGGAGACACTGTGGCCCCATCCGAGGACACCCCGGACAGGGCCAAACAGGAAGGATATAACCCCACCCACTTTGCCAAAGCACAGCCCCCACACACCACTAGAGGGAAATCTCCAACCACCAACTTACCATCCTGAGACAAGGCCGAGTATAGCCCACAAAGATCTCCGACACGGTACAACCCAAGGGGGGAGAACCCAGACAGGCCGACCACAACAGTGAATCAACCCACCCAGGTGACGCACCCCCAGGGACGGCACGAGAGAGCCCCAGCAAGCCAGTGACTCAGCCCCGTAACAGGGTTAGAGGCAGAGAATCCCAGTGGAAAGAGGGGAACCGGCCAGGCAGAGACAGCAAGGGCGGTTCGTTGCTCCAGAGCCTTTCCGTTCACCTTCCCACTCCTGGGCCAGACTACACTCAATCATATGACCCACTGAAGAGATGAGTCTTCAGTAAAGACTTAAAGGTTGAGACCGAGTTTGCGTCTCTGACATGGGTAGGCAGACCGTTCCATAAAAATGGAGCTCTATAGGAGAAAGCCCTGCCTCCAGCTGTTTGCTTAGAAATTCTAGGGACAATTAGGAGGCCTGCGTCTTGTGACCGTAGCGTACGTGTAGGTATGTACGGCAGGACCAAATCAGAGAGGTAGGTAGGAGCAAGCCCATGTAATGCTTTGTAGGTTAGCAGTAAAACCTTGAAATCAGCCCTTGCTTTGACAGGAAGCCAGTGTAGAGAGGCTAGCACTGGAGTAATATGATCAAATTTTTGGTTCTAGTCAGGATTCTAGCAGCCGTATTTAGCACTAACTGAAGTTTATTTAGTGCTTTATCCGGGTAGCCGGAAAATAGAGCATTGCAGTAGTCTAACCTAGAAGTGACAAAAGCATGGATTAATTTTTCTGCATCATTTTTGGACAGAAAGTTTCTGATTTTTGCAATGTTACGTAGATGGAAAAAAGCTGTCCTCGAAATGGTCTTGATATGTTCTTCAAAAGAGAGATCAGGGTCCAGAGTAACGCCGAGGTCCTTCACAGTTTTATTTGAGACGATTGTACAACCATTAAGATTAATTGTCAGATTCAACAGAAGATCTCTTTGTTTCTTGGGACCTAGAACAAGCATCTCTGTTTTGTCCGAGTTTAATAGTAGAAAGTTTGCAGCCATCCACTTCCTTATGTCTGAAACACATGCTTCTAGCGAGGGCAATTTTGGGGCTTCACCATGTTTCATTGAAATGTACAGCTGTGTGTCATCCGCATAGCAGTGAAAGTTTACATTATGTTTTCGAATAACATCCCCAAGAGGTAAAATATATAGTGAAAACAATAGTGGTCCTAAAATAGAACCTTGAGGAACACCGAAATGTACAGTTGATTTGTCAGAGGACAAACCATTCACAGAGACAAACTGATATCTTTCCGACAGATAAGACCTAAACCAGGCCAGAACATGTCCGTGTAGACCAATTTGGGTTTCCAATCTCTCCAAAAGAATGTGGTGATCGATGGTATCAAAAGCAGCACTAAGATCTAGGAGCACGAGGACAGATGCAGAGCCTCGGTCCGATGCCATCAAAATGTCATTTACCACCTTCACAAGTGCCGTCTCAGTGCTATGATGGGGTCTAAAACCAGACTGAAGCATTTCGTATACATTGTTTTGTCTTCAGGAAGGCAGTGAGTTGCTGCGCAACAGCCTTCTCTAAAATCTTTGAGAGGAATGGAAGATTCGATATAGGCCGATAGTTTTTTATATTTTCTGGGTCAAGGTTTGGCTTTTTCAAGAGAGGCTTTATTACTGCCACTTTTAGTGAGTTTGGTACACATCCGGTGGATAGAGAGCCGTTTATTATGTTCAACATAGGAGGGCCAAGCACAGGAAGCAGCTCTTTCAGTAGTTTAGTTGGAATAGGGTCCAGTATACAGCTTGAAGGTTTAGAGGCCATGATTATTTTCATCATTGTGTCAAGAGATATAGTACTAAAACACTTGAGCGTCTCTCTTGATCCTAGGTCCTGGCAGAGTTGTGCAGACTCAGGACAACTGAGGTTTGGAGGAATACGCAGGTTTAAAGAGGAGTCCGTAATTTGCTTTCTAATAATCATAATCTTTTCCTCAAAGAAGTTCATGAATTTATCACTGCTAAAGTGCAAGTCATCCTCTCTTGGGGAATGCTGCTTTTTAGTTAGCTTTGCCACAGTATCAAAAAGGAATTTCGAGAATACTAATAGGCAGGATCAGATCCTCTTTCCTATTCAGGCATCATATATATTTTTTCCTTTATTTAACTAGGCAAGTCAGTTAAGAACAAATTCTTATTTTCAATGACGGCCTACCAGGGAACAGTGGGTTAACTGCTTGTTCGGGGGCAGAACGACCTTGTCAGCTCGGGGATTTGAACTTACAACCTTCCGGTTCCTAGTCCAACGCTCTAACCACTAGGCTACCCACTCTAACCACTAGGCTACCTGCCTCCTCTACACTCTAACCACTAGGCTACCCTGCCTCCTCTACACTCTAACCACTAGACTACCTGCCTCCTCTAACCACTAGGTTACCTGCCTCCTCTACACTCTAACCACTAGGCTACCTGCCTCCTCTACACTCTAACCACTAGGCTACCCTGCCTCCTCTACACTCTAACCACTAGGCTACCTGCCTCCTCTACACTCTAACCACCAGGCTACCCTGCCTCCTCTAACCACTAGACTACCTGCCTCCTCTACACTCTAACCACTAGGCTACCCTGCCTCCTCTACACTCTAACCACTAGGCTACCTGCCTCCTCTACACTCTAACCACTAGGCTACCTGCCTCCTCTACACTCTAACCACTAGGCTACCTGCCTCCTCTAACCACTAGGCTACCCTGCCTCCTCTACACTCTAACCACTAGGCTACCTGCCTCCTCTACACTCTAACCACTAGGCTACCCTCTCTAACCACTAGGCTACCTGCCTCCTCTACACTCTAACCACTAGGCTGCCCTGCCGCCCCGTATATAATACACAGCCACATGCAAATCCATAAACCAATAAATCATTGAAAACCTTAACATGACTGCTGGCAATGTCATTATTTTTGACACCATCCATCAATGGTTGAATTGTGTTATTGTTCTTTGCACCGAGCTTCCAATGGCTGGAGCCAATCAACGTGGTAAATGAAAAATACCCAAATAAAACTTGTGTGAAAAGCTGTGCTGTGTTTTGTCTTCCTAACATTTGCCGTAACTAGTAAGCCTTACATCCTGAATGTATATGGGCTACCAAATATGCACCTGGGCACACACGGGAGGGGTGGGAACACATGCCCTTCTAAGTGATTGAGCCGAGAACATAATTGCTATATTGTAATTAAAATCATAGACCCATAAGAGGACACATGACCAAAGCAAGGCATGATCCATATATAATTAAATTACATTATTATTAATGAGAAATATCTCATTAATAAACAAATGTTTGCATAACCAGACATGAAAACTATCTCCAATATTGTTTTTAGCTACTGTATATTATCATACAATACTACACTTTAATTTCCCTGAAAATGTTTACATGTATAATATATCTTTCTAAATATATATATATTTTTAAACTGTTTTCATATAAAATAAGGCATTTTTCTCCTTGATCGGGATTCTCTCTCTTTGTGTCAACCCACAGCTCGTAACCTGACACCTACCCTGCAGCCTGGACACACACACACCTTTGAGGTACGTAGACAGAGAGAGCCTGATATTTCATTCAATGTAAATTACATTTTTTAAATCTTTAGTACCGAAATGAATACATATTACACGTTATTATTGAACCACACTAAATATACATGTTTATATGTCATTATTATTTAATTCCTTTCTTAGAGAAAAGGGTCTTGTGAAGGATCTATTGTAAACCAACACCTCCCTCCGTCTCTAAATCCCCATTGTCAAGCTGTGGCTGGTTCAGACACTGTCTCTTCTTGATCTCCATCGCCATCCAGGTTTCGTATGTTTTATTTTCCATGATAGATCAACCTTCTTGCCTTTAAGGCCAAGTTCTGTCTTGAGGACAGCAGAGCCCATTGACGTAAATGTTCACGATGTTGGAAAAGATTTTCCACTTGTTTCATTATTTCAAGCACTTCAAAATAATCTCCCCATCTAAAGCTAAAGACAGGCACAGAATAGTTGACCTCTGTGCAGAAAATACAACTAAGTGATTTGGTTGCATTTGAACTATTGAATTCGGGCACAACCTAAAATTGTCACTTTGGAGTCTGGACTATATGCAACTGAAGAGATTCTTATGGCTTTTCAAATCATCTCGACCGCAGACTCCCTCTTCCAATGCGTACCCTGGCAGGGATGTTCCACTCAGGGCCTGTTTGATTTGACATAGAGCAAGTCTTATCTCATCTGCAAGGCAGGAGAAAAACTCCCTGTTTTTGGTTGAAAAAGGGGGCAGCTGAGGCAGCTTTTTGTGAAAATCTTCACAGTTGAATCGTCCGGTTGGAAAATGTACCCCCATATGTCTGTCAGTCGTATCCAGCACACCATTAAAACAATCAGAGGCCTCACGAAGAATGGCATCGATGGTTTTGTCATTGTGATCATGACACGAAGGACACAATACACCCGACAATGTGTCTAGCTAGGAGCCATGTTTTATGTAGATTATCTCTCTTGTGGTTTCTTGGCGCTCGTAGTGTTCACAGCTCTTACTTTTACTGAGGCATACCCTAACCCCAGAAATTACTGTTTCATATACAGGCTCCCAAACAGCAGATCCATAAGTTCACTACAACATTTCCCAACTCTTTCAAATGTTCAAACACACTCCACAGTTCAAACAAGGTCACTACACATCAATCATCAGGACAGCTTTATTGCAAACACATGCTTTACCCTAACCAGCTGCTCTATCAGGTTACATAAGCACTCACTCGATAGCGTGAGAACATCCGGACAGGATGTACATAAATGGGCATAGCCACGTGATCCATAAAATAGATCATCAATCACTTTCGGACACATGCCATCTACTGTATTCTCGGGCTAGTCTCTTCTTATTGGTGTCCTTTTATTAGTGGTTTCTTTGCAGCAATTCGACCATGAAGGCCTGAGTCTCCTCTGAACAGTTGATGTTGAGATGTCTGTTACTGAGAGGCATTTATTTGGGCTGCAATTTGAGGTGCAGTTAACTCTAATGAACTTATCCTCTGCAGCAGAGGTAACTCTGGGTCTTCCTTTCCTGTGGCGGTCCTCAAGAGAGCCAGTTTCATCATAGCGCTTGATGGTTTTTGCGACTGCACTTGAAGAAACTTTCCAAGTTCTTGAAATTTTACAGACTGACTGACCTTCATGTCTTAAAGTAATGACAGACTGTTGTTTCTCGTTGCTTATTTGAGCTGTTCTTGCCATAATATGGACTTGGTCTTTTACCAAATAGGGCTATCCTCTGTATACCACCCCTACCTTGTCACAACATAACTGATTGTCTCAAACGCATTAAGAAGGAAAGAAATTCCACAAATGAACTTTTAACAAGGCACACCTGTTAATTGAAATGCATTCCAGGTGACTACCTCATGAAGCTGGTTGAGAGAATGCCAAGAGTGTGCAAAGCTGTCAAGACAAAGGGTTGCTATTTTGAAGAATCTAAAATATATCATTTTTATTTGTTTAACACTTTTTTGGTTACTACATAATTCCATATGTGTTATTTAATAGTTTTGATATCTTCAGTATTTTTCTACAATGTAGAAAATAGTAAAAATAAAGAGAAACCCGTGAATGAGTGGGTGTGTCCAAACTTTTGACTGGTTCTGTAGTCCTTTTGTCCTTTTTTTAAAGTCCTTTTGTCCAGATGGGGAAGGGAAGTGTGGAGTGCAATTGAGATAGCGTCATCTGTGGATCAAATCAAAGTGTATTTGTCACGTGCGCTGAACACAACAGGTGAATACAGTGAAATGCTGACTTACGAGCCTCTAACCAACACTGCAAAAGGGTATTAGGTGAACAATAGGTAGGTAAAGAAATAAAACAACAGTAAAAAGACAGGCTATATACAGTAGAGAGGCTACATACAGTAGAGAGGCTACATACAGTAGAGAGGCTATATACAGTAGAGAGGCTATATACAGTAGAGGGGCTATATACAGTAGAGAGGCTATATACTGTAGAGAGGCTATATACAGTAGAGAGGCTACATACAGTAGAGAGGCTATATACAGTAGAGGGGCTATATACAGTAGAGGGGCTATATATAGTAGAGAGGCTATATACAGTAGAGAGGCTATATACAGTAGAGAGGTTATATACAGTAGAGAGGCTACATACAGTAGAGGCTATATACAGTAGAGAGGCTATATACAGTAGAGGGGCTATATACAGTAGAGAGGCTATATACAGTAGAGGGGCTATATACAGTAGAGGGGCTATATACAGTAGAGGGGCTTTATACAGTAGAGAGGCTATATACAGTAGAGAGGCTATATACAGTAGAGGCTTTATACAGTAGAGAGGCTATATACAGTAGAGAGGCTATATACAGTAAAGAGGCTATATACAGTAGAGAGGCTATATACAGTAGAGAGGCTATATACAGTAGAGAGGCTATATACAGTAGAGGGGCTATATACAGTAGAGGGGCTATATACAGTAGAGGGGCTATATACAGTAGAGAGGCTATATACAGTAGAGAGGCTATATACAGTAGAGAG
>NW_025753711.1:2500-10236 GCF_021184085.1 Oncorhynchus gorbuscha | reverse complement strand
GGGAGGGAGGGAAGAGAGAGGAGGGAGGGAAGAGAGAGAGGAGGGAGGGAAGAGAGAGAGGGAGGAGGGAAGAGAGAGGGAGGGAGGGAAGAGAGAGAGAGGGAGGGAGGGAAGAGAGAGAGAGGGAGGGAGGGAAGAGAGAGGGAGGGAGGGAAGAGAGAGGGAGGGAGGGAGGGAAGAGAGAGGGAGGGAGGGAGGGAAGAGAGAGGGAGGGAGGGAAGAGATAGGGAGGGAGGGAAGAGAGAGGGAGGGAAGAGAGGGAGGGAGGGAAGAGAGAGGGAGGGAAGAGAGAGGGAGGGAGGGAGGGATGGAAGAGAGGGGAAGAGGTAAAGAAATAATTGATATTACCAGATGAAAACAGAAGCTTAACCGATCCATTCTGTATCACATTCCAGTGTACTAGTTTGATTAAATTCCCGATATTTGTTATTGACATAATAGGTGCATTGAGTCTTTGCAGGTTAGTGTTGGCCAACTAGCACATTTATGTTAACGGCAAAGAGATCAGAGTTCCTGGTTGTATCCGTGTCAGAAACCAGAATAAACATTTAGTTGTTGCTCTGATTTTGCCCCCTCCCTTCTCTCATCAAGGGTTTTTACATAACAGTTTTAATTCTGATTTAGACTCCATTTTGTCTCCCTGCTTCCTGATCCGCTTTAACAACATTTCCTCGAGCAGATAAACAAATCCCTTTTTTTTACAAACACAACTCACAGTGAATATTTTCTAAACCTTGGGTTTTCTTCTGACCCCATTCAGAGGAGGATTTTTATTTATTTTTATAAATAACTTTTTTTCTTTTTTAATTACAAAAAAAATCGGAAATCTTTCAGACATGAGAAACAGACGTACTCTATGGACTAAATCAAGATACCTTCTAAAACTTCCATCTCGGACTCCGCTGGTGGTCCTTCTAAAGAACTGTTGAACAGTAAAAATGCCCTAAAATGGGTACAAATTCCTCTTCTTCTTTAAGTCTGACTCAGGCATCATAACTGAGAAGATAAGTGTTTAAAAAAAAAAAAAAAACATTTTATCATTTCTGCAGACTTTTTATTTGAGAGAAGAAAAAAACCCCAGTGGTTTAAATTGACCTTGGTCAGTCAATTCACTGCTCTTCCCTCCGCCAGCCTTGAGGGTTAACACATCAACTTCTAGTGAATTGGTTTTCATTTCAGCAATTCACTATCTGTGATGTGCTAGATGCTTCGCTTAAGATTGATGTAGTAATAATAATAATAATAATAATAATAATCATCCACTGGAGCTTCATCCATTTCTGCTGCCGCTCTCTGCCCCCCTGACGATTATATCTAGTACTGTCCCCAAGGTTTGGAAGGAGGCCCCGGTACTCCCCCTAACGATTATATCTAGTACTATCCCCAAGGTTTGGAAGGAGGCCCAGGTACTCCCCTAACATTATATCTAGTACTGTCCCCAAGGTTTGGAAGGAGGCCCAGGTACTCCCCTAACGATTATATCTAGTACTATCCCCAAGGTTTGGAAGGAGGCCCAGGTACTCCCCTAACGATTATATCTAGTACTATCCCTTTAAGGTTTGGAAGGAGGCCCAGGTACTCCCCTAACGATTATATCTAGTACTGTCCCCAAGGTTTGAAGGAGGCCCAGGTACTCCCCTAACGATTATATCTAGTACTGTCCCAAGGTTTGGAAGGGAGGGCCTGGTACTCCCCTACCATTATATCTAGTACTATCCCCAAGGTTTGGAAGGAGGCCCAGGTACTCCCCTGACTATGATTATATCTAGTACTATCCCCAAGGTTTTGGAAGGATACTCCCCCTAACATTATCTAGTACTGTCCCCAAGGTTTGGAAGGAGGCCCCGGTACTCCCTAACGATTATATCTAGTACTGTCCCCAAGGTTTGAAGGAGGCCGGTACTCCCCTAACGTTATATCTAGTACTGTCCCCAAGGTTTGGAAGGAGGCCCCGGTACTCCCCCTGGCTATGATTATATCTAGTACTATCCCCAAGGTTTGGAAGGAGGCGGTACTCCCCCTAACGATTATATCTAGTACTGTCCCCAAGGTTTGGAAGGAGGCCCCGTGTTACTCCCCGATTATATCTAGTACTGTCCCCAAGGTTTGGAAGGAGGCTACTCCCCTAACGATTATATCTAGTACTATCCCCAAGGTTTGGAAGGAGGCCCCGGATACTCCCCTAGCGATTATATCTAGTACTGTCCCCAAGGTTTGGAAGGAGGCCCGGTACTCCCCCTAACGATTATATCTAGTACTGTCCCCAAGGTTTGGAAGGAGAGGTACTATCCCCAAGGTTTGGAAGGAGGCTCTCCCCCTAACGATTATATCTAGTACTGTCCCCAAGGTTTGGAAGGAGGCCCAGGTACTCCCCCCTAACGATTATATCTAGTACTGTCCCCAAGGTTTGGAAGGAGGCCCCGGTACTCCCCCTAACGATTATATCTAGTACTGTCCCCAAGGTTTGGAAGGGGCCAGGTACTCCCCCTAACGATTATATCTAGTACTATCCCCAAGGTTTGGAAGGAGGCCCCGGTACTCCCCTAACGATTATATCTAGTACTATCCCCAAGGTTTGGAAGGAGGCCCCGGTACTCCCCCTAACGATTATATCTAGTGGTCCCCAAAGGTTTGGAAGGAGGCTATCCCCAAGGTTTATCTAGACTGTCCCCAAGGTTTGGAAGGCCCAGGTACTCCCCTGACTATGATTATATCTAGTACTATCCCCAAGGTTTGGAAGGAGGCCCAGGTACTCCCCCTAATGATTATATCTAGTACTGTCCCCAAGGTTTGGAAGGAGGCCCCTAGGTACTCCCCAGGTTTGGAAGGGAGGCTACTCCCCCTGATTATATCTAGTACTGTCCCCAAGGTTTGGAAGGAGGCCCCGGTACTCCCCCTATCGATTATATCTAGTACTGTCCCCAAGGTTTGGAAGGAGGCCCCGGTACTCCCCCTAACGATTATATCTAGTACTGTCCCCAAGGTTTGGAAGGAGGCCCCGGTACTCCCCCTAACGATTATATCTAGTACTATCCCCAAGGTTTGGAAGGAGGCCCAGGTACTCCCCCTAACGATTATATCTAGTACTATCCCCAAGGTTTGGAAGGAGGCCCAGGTACTCCCCCTAACAATTATATGGAGTACTATCCCCAAGGTTTTGAAGGAGGCAGGTACTCCCTAAGATTATATCTAGTACTATCCCCAAGGTTGGAAGGAGGCCCAGGTATCCCCTAATGCCATTATATCTAGTACTGTCCCCAAGGTTTGGAAGGAGGCCCAGGTACTCCCCCTGACTATGATTATATCTAGTACTCCCCAAGGTTTGGAAGGGGCGATCCCCTAACGATTATATCTAGTACTGTCCCCAAGGTTTGGAAGGAGAGGCCCGGTACTCCTCCTAACGATTATATCTAGTACTGTCCCCAAGGTTTGGAAGGAGGCCCAGGTACTCCCCCTAACGATTATATCTAGTACTATCCCCAAGGTTTGGAAGGAGGCCCAGGTACTCCCCTAGCGATTATATCTAGTACTATCCCCAAGGTTTGGAAGGCCCAGGTACTCCCTAACAATTATATGGAGTACTATCCCCAAGGTTTGAAGGAAGGCCCAGGTACTCCCCTACTTGATTATATCTAGTACTATCCCCAAGGTTTGGAAGGAGGCCCAGGTACTCCCCTAACGATTATATCTAGTACTGTCCCCAAGGTTTGGAAGGAGGCCCAGGTACTCCCCCCTAGCGATTATGTCTAGTACTGTCCCCAAGGTTTGGAAGGAGGCCCAGGTACTCCCCTAGCGATTATATCTAGTACTATCCCCAAGGTTTGGAAGGAGGCCCCAGTACTCCCCTAACGATTATATCATACTATCCCAAGGTTTGGAAGGAGGCCCAGGTACTCCCCTAACCTGACGATTATATCTGAAAATTGTACTATCCCCAAGGTTTGGAAGGAGGCCCAGGTGCCCCTAACGATATATCTAGTACTATCCCAAGGTTGGAAGGAGGCCCAGGTACTCCCCCTGACCTGACGATTATATCTAGTACTATCCCCAAGGTTTGGAAGGAGGCCCAGGTACTCCCCTGACCTGACGATTATATCTAGTACCATCCCAAAGGTTTGGAAGGAGGCAGGTACTCCCTAACGATTATATCTAGTACTATCCCCAAGGTTTGGAAGGAGGCCCAGGTACTCCCTAACAATTATATCGAGTACTATCCCCAAGGTTTGGAAGGAGGCCCAGGTACTCCCCCTAACAATTATATTGAGTACTATCCCCAAGGTTTGGAAGGAGGCCCAGGTACTCCCCCTAACCTGACGATTATATCTAGTACTATCCCCAAGGTTTGGAAGGAGGCCCAGGTACTCCCCCTAACGATTATATCTAGTACTATCCCCAAGGCTTGGAAGGAGGCCCAGGTACTCCCCCTGACCTGACGATTATATCTAGTACTATCCCCAAGGTTTGGAAGGAGGCCCAGGTACTCCCCCTAACGATTATATCTAGTACTATCCCCAAGGTTTGGAAGGAGGCCCAGGTACTCCCCCTGACCTGACGATTATATCTAGTACTATCCCCAAGGTTTGGAAGGAGGCCCAGGTACTCCCCCTAACGATTATATCTAGTACTGTCCCCAAGGTTTGGAAGGAGGCCCAGGTACTCCCCCTAACGATTATATCTAGTACTATCCCTAAACAAATGGCGACATCATCTATGTGAACTCAGCTGCTACTTTACTTACAGGCAACAGTGTTCGTACTCATCACTACATTCTCTGCCAGAAAGTTGATTGTCCCTCTGATTTCACGTAGATTGATAGCAATGCATGTTAAATATTTTAACAATAAGTCTGTACCTAACATCATTACTAAGCTTTAGACATACGAGTCACCACTTCTAGTAACAATTTTCAAAATGTTCTGAAATGTGATGTCCTGGTGCCTCTTGGGTAATTCAGGAAGCTGATTGAGGATCTTGTTACTGATGAATGTGATGTTCTGGTGCCTCTTGGGTAATTCAGGGAGCTGATTGAGGATCTTATTACTGATGAATGTGATGTCCTGGTGCCTCTTGGGTAATTCAGACAGCTGATTGAGGATCTTATTACTGATGAATGTGATGTCCTGGTGGCTCTTGGGTAATTCAGACAGCTGATTGAGGATCTTATTACTGATGAATGTGATGTCCTGGTGCCTCTTGGGTAATTCAGACAGCTGATTGAGGATCTTATTACTGAGGAATGTGATGTCCTGGTGCCTCTTGGGTAATTCAGACAGCTGATTGAGGATCTTATTACTGATGAATGTGATGTCCTGGTGCCTCTTGGGTAATTCAGACAGCTGATTGAGGATCTTATTACTGATGAATGTGATGTCCTGGTGCCTCTTGGGTAATTCAGGGAGCTGATTGAGGATCTTATTACTGATGAATGTGATGTCCTGGTGCCTCTTGGGTAATTCAGGGAGCTGATTGAGGATCTTATTACTGATGAATGTGATGTCCTGGTGCCTCTTGGGTAATTCAGGGAGCTGATTGAGGATCTTATTACTGATGAATGTGATGTCCTGGTGCCTCTTGGGTAATTCAGACAGCTGATTGAGGATCTTATTACTGATGAATGTGATGTCCTGGTGCATCTTGGGTAATTCAGACAGCTGATTGAGGATCTTATTACTGATGAATGTGATGTCCTGGTGCATCTTGGGTAATTCAGACAGCTGATTGAGGATCTTATTACTGATGAATGTGATTTATTTATCTTGGTGCATTTATTTTTTATTTTTTATTTCTGTAATTCAGGGCTCATCTGTAAAAAGAGACCTTGGTCTCAGTTTCCCTGAAAAAAAAAAAAATGTACAAAAAAAAAGCTTACCCAGGGTGAGAGATTTGTGTGTAGCACAGAACATGATAGCTACTGTGTCAGCTGGAGTAAAACCAGACCGTTTCCTAATGGACAGGAAGAGACCGGAGACGGGAGGGAGGGGGAGGGGAGGGAGGGGGGAGGGGAGGGAGGGAGGGGGAGGGAGGGGGGAGGGGAGGGAAGGGAGGAGGGAACGAGACGGGAGGGGACGGGAGGGGGGAAGGAGGGGGGAGGGAGGGGAGGGGGAGGGGAGGGGAGGGGGGAGGGGAGGGAGGGGGGGACGAGGACGGGAGGGGACGAGAAGGGGAGGGGACGGAAGCGAGAAAGGGAGGGGGAGGAAGGGGGGAGGGGAGGGGGCGGAAGGGGAGGGGACAGGACGGAAAGGAGGGGACGGGAGGGGACGTGAAGGAGGGAAGAGAGGGGGACGGAAGGAGAGGGGACGGGAGGGGAGGGAAGGAGGGGGGGAGGGAGGAGGGAGGGAGGGAGGGGAGGACGAGACGGGAGGGACGGGAGGAGGAGGGAGGAGGGAGGGAGGGGGACGAGGCGGGAGGGGACGGAAGGGAGGGGACTGAACGGAAAGGGAGGGGACGGAGAGGGACGGGAGGGGACGGGAGGGGAGGGGAAGGGAGGGAGGGAGGGAAGGGGGGAGGGGAGGAGGGGGAGGGAGAACGAGGCGGGAGGGACGGAAGGAGGGACGGAACGGAAGGGAGGGAGCAGGAGGAGGACGGGAGGGGGACGGGAGGGGGGACGGGAGGAGGGACGAGGACAGGGACCGGAAGGGGACGAGACGGGAGGGGACGGGAGGGGACAGGAGGAGGGGACGAGACAGGAGAGGGAGGGACGAGACAGGAGGGGAGGGGACGAGACAGGAGGGGAGGGGACGAGACAGGAGGGGAGGGGACGAGACAGGAGGGGAGGGGACGAGACAGGAGGGGACGAGAGATCAGAAACTGATTAACACACACCTAAAACATCACAGAGTGAGTATATTGGAAAACATTTTACAGCATGAGATGAATAGAGCCCCATAATCCTAGAGTGACTGTACAGATGAATAGAGCCCCATAATCCTAGAGTGACTGTACAGATGAACAGAGCCCCATAATCCTAGAGTGACTGTACAGATGAATAGAGCCCCATAATCCTAGTGACTTTACAGATGAATAGAGCCCCATAATCCTAGTGACTTTACAGATGAACAGAGCCCCATAATCCTAGAGTGACTATACAGATGAAGAGCCCCATAATCCTAGAGTGACTGTACAGATGAACAGAGCCCCAAAATCCTAGAGTGACTGTACAGATGAATAGAGCCCCATAATCCTAGAGTGACTGTACAGATGAATGGAGCCCCATAATCCTAGAGTGACTGTACAGATGAACAAAGCCCCATAATCCTAGAGTGACTTTACAGATGAACAGAGCCCCATAATCCTAGAGTGACTGTACAGATGAACGGAGCCCCATAATCCTAGAGTGACTGTACAGATGAACAGAGCCCCATAATCCTAGTGACTTTACAGATGAACAGAGCCCCATAATCCTAGAGTGACTGTACAGATGAACAGAGCCCCATAATCCTAGAGTGACTATACAGATGAAGAGCCCCATAATCCTAGAGTGACTGTACAGATGAACAAAGCCCCATAATCCTAGTGACTTTACAGATGAACAGAGCCCCATAATCCTAGAGTGACTGTACAGATGAACAGAGCCCCATAATCCTAGAGTGACTATACAGATGAAGAGCCCCATAATCCTAGAGTGACTATACAGATGAACAAAGCCCCATAATCCTAGAGTGACTTTACAGATGAACAGAGCCCCATAATCCTAGAGTGACTATACAGATGAACAGAGCCCCATAATCCTAGAGTGA
>NW_025753710.1:0-10239 GCF_021184085.1 Oncorhynchus gorbuscha | reverse complement strand
TTTGTTTTTCAACAGGACAATGACCAATACACCTCCAGGCTGTGTAAGGGCTATTTGACCAAGAAGGAGAGTGATGGAGTGCTGCATCAGATGACCTGGTCTCCACAATCACCCGACCTCAACCCAATTGAGACGGTTTGGGATGAGTTGGACCGCAGTGAAGGAAGAGCAGCCAACAAGTGCTCAGCATATGTGGGAACTCCTTCAAGACTGTTGGAAAAGCATTCCAGGTGAAGCTGGTTGAGAAAATGTCAAGAGTGTGCAAAGACGTCATCAAGGCAAAGGATGGCTACTTTGAAGAATCTCAAATATAAAATATATTTTAATTTGCTAAACACTTTTTTGGTTACTACATGATTCCATATGTGTTATTTCATAGTTTTGATGTCTTCAATATTAGTTTACAAATTAAAATTTAGTAAAAATAAAGAATAACCCTTGAATGAGTAGGTATTTCCAAACTTTTGACTGGTACCATATATATATATATATATATGGTACCAGTCAAAAGTTTGGAAATACCTACTCATTCAAGGGTTATTCTTTATTTTTACTAAATTTTAATTTGTATATATATATGTTTAATTCAAATACCACACAGGAATACCATATGCGTACGTATGTATGAGCAAGATAATACATATATCATAATAATCATTTTACACAATGTCAATATTGTGCATATCCTCGTTTTGTATACACATCACTGGTATCATTGTTGTATTCCGACTACACAGAGCTCGCTATACATTATATATATTATACATTACATACAGAATACTGACAAACACATGCACAGATGTGCACCATAAAGGATCTGACATGAGGACTGCGTTGTACAAGGTTCCCGTTATAATGTGTACATTAGAGCTTCGTAAGCACTACTCAAGACATTCATAATTGCTTTACGACACGGACAACTCATATCACAGTCATTAACAAGCTGGGCTACTGTACCACACTAGAGTCTAGAGAGTTCCAAAGGTCAAGCAAGGCCAAGGCATTCTGGGGCCTTGAGAAAGATTGAAGGTCACACAAGCACTAACCCATTTGCCATAAGATTTGATGAATACGGAAGAGGTGCTCATGAGGGTACACTCCATATTACATTACATGGGTCGTGGGTTAGGGGCATGGGTCGTAAAAAGTCCAAGGGCTTCATTCAACCTGTAGCGCGGTTGAGCTACGTTGTAGCGAGGAAGAGCTACGTTGTAGCGCGGAAGAGCTACGTTGTAGCGCGGTTGAGCTTGAGCTACGTTGTAGCGCGGTTGAGCTACGTTGTAGCGCGGTTGAGCTACGTTGTAGCGCGGTTGAGCTACATTGTAGCGCGGTTGAGCTACGTTGTAGCGCGGTTGAGCTACGTTGTAGCGGAAGAGATGTAAAGGTGATTTCTGAATGAGCAGACAGATACAGCGTTCCAATCAGTCACCACCAAAACGCAGAAACATTTCCCTAAATTTGTAAGTCGCTCTGGATAAGAGTGTCTGCTAAATGACTTAAATGTAAATGTAAATGTCAATCACGCTATAACGCTGATCTTATGCGATACTGATTGAATCAGTCCCAAAATGAAAATCGATAAAAGATTAGCTTAATAAAAGAGTAGAGCTCACAGAACTGACTCCAGACCTGTCTAATTCAACATCCTCCCTAGAGGTTACAGAACTGACTCCAGACCAGTCTAATTCAACATCCTCCCTAGAGGTTACAGAACTGACTCCAGACCGGTCCTAATTCAACATCCTCCCTAGAGGTTACAGAACTGCATAGGGGGGCCATTTCAGCTATTGCATTTCTCAACATCACAAAGCTGGGATCATCTGACAGAGGCAGTGTACTCACCGTGCGGTGGAATTATGTTAAATATCCGAGGAAGGGTAATTTTCTGTCTGTCTCTAAAAAGTCCTTCCTCCTTGATTGCTTCACAAGACAAACATGAAACCGTGGAGCAACCAACTAAACAGGGAATAACTGCTGCATGGAGGGAGAATTTGTTTACGACCGCGTGTTTGTCTGGAAGTAGTTTACAATTTGCTAAGCGGGGCCTCCCCTCTTAAAGTGGCACTGAGGAATCAACTGGATCTTCAGATGGTGTGATTCAACTTTGTCCCAAAATAGCAGTACCTATGTAGATAGATAGATAGATAGATAGATAGATAAATGAATAGATAGATAGATAGATAGAAGAGAGACAGATAGAGAGAGAGAGAGAGAGGTGTGGAGAGAGAGAGAGAAGAGAGAAAGTGTGGAGAAGATCGATAGATAGATAGATGAGCAGATATAGTAGATAGATAGATGGATAGAGAGTGTGAATGAATGAATGAGTAAGATGAGAGAAGAGTATGGAGAGAGAGAGAGAGAGAGAGATAGATAGATAGATAGATAGATAGATGAATAGATGAGAGAAGAAGTGTGGAGAGAAGAGAATGCGATGGAATGGATAAGATAGATAAGATAAGATGAATAAGATAGATGAGAGAGAAGTGTGGAGGAAGAGAAGAGAGGTGTGGAGATAGATAGATAGATAAGATAAGATAGATAAGATGGATAGATAGATAGATAGATAGATAGATAGATAGATAGATAGATGAAGTGTGGAGAGAGAGAGATAGATAGATAGATAGATAGATAGATAGATAGATAGATAGATAGATAGATAGATAGATGAAGAATGAATGAGGAGAGAAGAGATATAGATAGATAGATAGATAGATAGATAGATAGATAGATAGATAGATAGATAGATAGATAGATAGATGAGAGAGAGAAGTGTGGAGAGAAGACCTTTTGTGAGTGCAATGTTTACTGGTCATTTTGTTGTTTTATTTCACTTTTTGTCAAGTATCCACTTCACTTGTTTTGACAATGTTTCATGCCAATAAATCCTTAAATTGAATTGAAATATGAATTGACAAGAGACAGACAGAAGAGATAGGTCTGCTCACCAGCAGAATTCACAAAACAGGACAAGCACTAATTTGAGACTCCGCATGCAGAGATTTTCATAAAATATCCTCTGTGTACAATGTAAAACACCAAATAATGCATGCAGAGCAAAATTAGGATGATACCCACTTATTAAAGTGTTACCTACAACCACCTAAAAGGCTTAATTCCTAGGAGTTTTTCCTAGCTACCGTGCTTCTACCTGCATTGCTTGCTGTTTGGGGTTTTAGGCTGGGTTTCTGTCGCACTTTGAGATATCAGCTGATGTATGAAGGGCTATATAAATAAATTTGATTTGATTTGAATTCCCAAACCTTCCATAACAAAGCCATCACCTACAGAGAGTTGAACCTGGAGAAGAGTCCCCTAATCAAGCTGGTCCTGGGGCTCTGTTCACAAACACAAACACACCCCACAGAGCCCCAGGACAGCAACACAATTAGACCCAACCAAATCATGAGAAAACAAAAAGATAATTACTTGACACTTTGGAAAGAATTAACAAAACAACAGAGCAAACTAGAATGATATTTGGCCCTACACAAAGAGTACACAGTGGCAGAATACCTGTCCACTGTGATTGACCCAAAATTAAGGAATCTTTGACTATGTACAGACTCAGTGAGCATTGCCTTGCTATTGAGAAAGGCAGGCCGTAGGCAGACCTGGCTCTCAAGAGAAGACAGGCTATGTGCTCACTGCCTACAACATGAGGTGGAAACTGAGCTGCACTTCCTAACCTCCTGTCCAATGTATGACCATATTAGAGACACATATTTCCCTCAGATTACACAGATCCACAAGGAATTTCACTTTTGTCTATTATCTATTTCACTTGCTTTGGCAATGTAAACATGTTTCCCATGCCAATAAAGTCCCCTTAAAATAGGTCCAACTCTAAAGCAATCTCTTGAACAGAATAATAGGATCCTCAGAAATATTATAAACATGATGATAGAGACATTTAAGAGTAAACATACATTTTCATGGAATGGAGAAATCTATTATAGCTTACGTCGTATAGACAGCTGATCTGGTACGATGCATCTGACAAAGACACGCATGTCAGTCTTCTGTCTCTGGGGCGGCAGCGTAGCTCTAGTGGTTAGAGCGTTGGACTAGTAACCGGAAGGTTGTGAGTTCAAACCCCCGAGCTGACAAGGTACAAATCTGTTGTTCTGCCCCTGAACAGGCAGTTAACCCACTGTTCCCAGGCCGTCATTGAAAATAAGAATGTGTTCTTAACTGGTTAAATAAAGGTAAAATAAAAAAAATAAAATTAAACCAGCTGCTTCTTCTTTTACAGATTCTCCTTTAATGCTGAAGGTGCTGTCGGATCTAATATTATCCCGATTCTCCTTTAATGTTGAAGATGCTGTCGGATCTAATATTATCCCGATTCTCCTTTAATGTTGAAGGTGCTGTTGTAGGATCTAATATTATCCTGATTCTCCTTTAATGCTGAAGGTGCTGTTGTAGGATCTAATATTATCCTGATTCTCCTTTAATGCTGAAGGTGCTGTTGTAGGATCTAATATTATCCTGATTCTCCTTTAATGCTGAAGGTGCTGTCGTGATCTAATATTATCCTGATTCTCCTTTAATGCTGAAGATGCTGTTGTCGGATCTAATATTATCCTGATTCTCCTGTAGTGACTGTAGGATGCTCGTTTGTAGCCAGCATTAGAATATATATTTCTGTGTTGTCGTCACATTAATGCTAGACAGGTGTCAGTCATAGTAGTATGATAGGTGTTGTTTTACAGGGTCATCCTTGTAGTGCTGATAGGTGTTGTTGTACAGGGTCATCATAGTAGTATGATAGGTGTTGTTTTACAGGGTCAGTCATAGTAGTATGATAGGTGCTGTTGTTACAGGGTCTAATAGTAGTACTGATAGGTCTCGCTTTAATGCTGAAGGTCAGTCATGTAGTATGATAAGTGTTGTTCTAGGGTCAGTCATAGTAGTACTGATAGGTGTTGTTTTACAGGCTCAGTCATTAGTAGATATGTATATGTGTTGTTGTTGCTTACAGGGTCAGTCATAGTAGTATGATAGGTGTTGTTTTACAGGGTCAGTCATAGTAGTATGATAGGTGTTGTTTTACAGGGTCAGTCATAGTAGTATGATAGGTGTTGTTTTACAGGGTCAGTCATAGTAGTATGATAGGTGTTGTTTTACAGGGTCAGTCATAGTAGTATGATAGGTGTTGTTTACAGGGTCAGTCATAGTAGTATGATAGGTGTTGTTTTACAGGGTCAGTCATAGTAGTATGATAGGTGTTGTTTTACAGGGTCAGTCATAGTAGTATGATAGGTGTTGTTTTACAGGGTCAGTCATAGTAGTATGATAGGTGTTGTTTTACAGGGTCAGTCATAGTAGTATGATAGGTGTTGTTTTACAGGGTCAGTCATAGTAGTATGATAGGTGTTGTTTTACAGGGTCAGTCATAGTAGTATGATAGGTGTTGTTTTACAGGGTCAGTCATAGTAGTATGATAGGTGTTGTTTTACAGGGTCAGTCATAGTAGTATGATAGGTGTTGTTTTACAGGGTCAGTCAGAGTAGTATGATAGGTGTTGTTTTACAGGGTCAGTCATAGTAGTACAATGACAGTAAACTAAGTTCCTTGCTCAAGGACACAGACAGATTTTTCCTTCTCGGCTTAGATATTCAAACCAGCGAACTTTTGGTAGTATGTAAACAATAAATAAGGTAAACATGTATTGTGGTAAACAATAAATATGATGGATGTCTAGGCCATAACCTCTCTGTTCTCCCTCACTAGGAGTAATGTACATACTAACCCCAGATGGCTGTTCATACATCATGCTCTGAGAGCAGCAGAAATTATAGACTGCATGAGTGTGTTGTTCTTATTCCCCCCCGCCCCCCTTAAAAAAATATGGAATGATTTCATTTATTGAACACAAGGGGAGGGAGTGACAGAAGGAGAGAGAAAGAGAGAGAGCGAGAGAGAGAGAGAGAGAGAGAGAGAGGAACGATAATCCTCTGCTTTCTATTTTCCCTTCTTCAAATCCCTTTCCCTCTTTCAACAGTTCTCTTCAGAAAGCTTCCTCTTGTCTTTTGGCTGTTTTAAGATAAGGCCCCTCTCTTCTGATCTCTCTCTGTCACTCCTCTGACCACTGTCTGTTCTCTCTCTCTGACTCTCTCTCATTCAATGAATCTGATAACCGCTTTGACTCCCGCTGCCCCTCTGATTACTGCCTTACTCATCACTAAGCACCCTCCTCCTATCCCCTCCCTCCCTACCTACCTACCTCCCTCCCTACCTCCTCTTGTTCACTAAACATACTTTCTCTGACTCATACTCATTCGCTCACTCCCACTCACATTTGCTTCTTGATGCTCACTCCGTTCTCACGCTTCCTCTAAAAGCTACCCCATCGCTTACTCCCACTCGCCCCATTTACTCATCTCTCCTTCAGATCTTCTCGCTCTACTTGTAGAGGAGCTGTAGCCGGCTGGTGTGGCAGTTGTTTCTACTGATCTTCCCATCGGGCTGATAGAGGTTGGAGGAGTTGGAGAATGATGGAGGGAGGGAGTGGTTGTCTGAGGCGGGGTTAGGGTACTCCCGGTGGGGGATGAGGGATTTGAGGGTCGTTGTTCGAGGGGATGGGGAGAAGGGGTGTGCTGTGGTTCTGGTTGGCTGTGGAGGGTCGTCTTCGGGAGCGGAGGGCTTGTCGCTCCACCAGCTGGTTTCGTAGCTCTGACACCCTCTCTTCTTTCTGTGAATGACAGAGAGAGGCAGAGTGAGAGAGAGAGAGAGGGACAGAGAGCGAGGGCGAGGCAGAGAGAGAGAGAGAGAGAGAGAGGGCAGAGAGCGAGGGCCAGGGCAAGAGAGAGAGAGAAAGAGAGAGAGAGGCAGGAGGGGAGAGAAAGAGTGAGAGAGAGAGAGAGAGAGAGAGAGAGAGAGAGAGAGAGAGAGAGAGAGAGAGAGAGAGAGAGAGGAGAGAGAGAGAGAGAGGAGAGAGAGAGAGAGAGAGAGAGAGAGAGAGAGAGAGAGAGAGAGAGAGAGAGAGAAGAGGGCAGAGAGAGAGAGAGAGAGAGAGAGAGAGAGAGAGAGAGAGAGAGAGAGAGAGAGAGAGAGAGAGAGAGAGAGAGGGGCAGAGTGAGAGAGAGAGAGAGAGAGAGAGAGAGAGAGAGAGAGAGAGAGAGAGAGAGAGAGAGAGAGAGAGAGAGAGAGAGAGAGAGAGAGAGAGAGAGAGAGAGAGAGAGAGAGAGAGAGAGAGAGAGAGAGAAAGTGTTATATTCAATGTGAATGATCACCTATCCTTTAGCCAGTTGATGTTTATTGTCATGAATCTTTCCCTGGAGGCATAATTGAAAGGTTTCTGCTAGATGGGCCAGCTGCAAAGTCAAATTGGTTATAACAAAAAAAGATTGTATGACTTTGTGGCTGTACCAGCTAGTGACCAATCTGTAGAGCTTCCTCCAGTACACGAGTCATTCAAATAAGTGCTAACCTGCAATCCTTTAACTAGGGACAGGAGTCCATAAGTAGCTTGTTTTTGGTCACAGGTTCAGGAATGGCTGAAGAATTGCAACATTTACCTAGACATGACCCTGCAGATGGCAATACTGGGCGATTTGAAAAGCCATAGTCAATCGATCAATAATATAACAATTATTTTAGCAAAAATGTTTCTTTATTTTACAATCTGTAGAAACTATGAGAATAGAAAGGTTTAGAAACATCACAGCACAGTTGAAACATACATGTGCAAATAGAAAACCAAAACAGATGGTGTTGAGAGATAGATGGGAGGGGTTGAATGGAGCTGCAGGGTGGGACAAATAACATCAAGATAAGCTATGTTAAACATATGGGGTTGGTAAAATGTTTATAGGTTCAGAAATGTTGTGAAATAGCACAGTTACAAACCGGACGGACATCAGAAATAGAGGAAGGACTAAAAACAAACAAAATATAACTATTGTTAAATAGAAAGTCTGTAAAATGTGTAGTATGTATAAGCTGGAAGTAGAATACTAAGTGTTATTGTATATATATATATATAAACATGTATATACATGTATATACATACAGTATATATACATATGTTATATATATATATATATATATACATACATATGTTTGTGTGTATGTGTATGTACAGTATGTAAACTGTCAACTGCGTTAATTTTCATCAAATGTCTGTAAAAGATTTACAGACATATATACATACAGTATATATACATATGTTTGTATGAACATAAGATTCACCAACTGAGACATAAACTGAACAAGTTCCATAGACATGTGACTCACAGAAATGGAATAATGTGTCCCTGAACAAAGGTGGGGGTCAAAATCAAAAGTAACAGTCAGTATCTGCTGTGGCCACCAGCTGTATTAAGTACTACAGTGCATCTCCTCCTCATGGACTGCAACAGGTTTCCAGTTCTTGCTGTGAAATGTTACCCCACTCTTCCATCAAGGCACCTGCAAAATCCCGTACATTTCTGGGGGGGAATGGTCCTAGCCCTCACCCTCCGATCCAACAGGTCTCAGACATGCTCAGTGGGATTGAGATCCGGGCCCTTCGTTGGCCATGGCAGAACACTGACATTCCTGTCCTGACAATTGATCCCGCTCCAGAGTACAGGCCTCGGTGTAACGCTCATTCCTTCGATGATAAATGCGAATCCAACCATCCCCCCTGGTGAGACAAGACCGCGACTTGTCAATGAAGAGCACTTTTTGCCAGTCCTGTCTGGTCCAGCAACGGTGGGTTTGTGCCCATAGGTGACGTTGTTGCTGGTGATGTCTGGTGAGGACCTGCCTTACAACAGGCCTACAAGCCCTCAGTCCAGCCTCCTCAGCTTATTGCGGACAGTCTGAGCACTGATGAAGGGATTGTGTGTTCCTGGTGTAACTCGGGCAGTTGTTGTTTCCATCCTGTACCTGTCCTGCAGGTGTTATGTTCGGATGTATCGATCCTGTGCAGGTGTTATTACACGTGGTCTGCACTGCGAGGACGATCAGCTGTCCATCCTGTCTCCCTGTAGCGATGTCTTAGGCGTCTCACAGTACGGACATTGCCATTTATCGCCCTGGCCACATCTGCAGTCCTCATGCCTTCTCGCAGCATGTTCACTAATTGTTTATGGTTCATTGGACAAGCATTGGAAAACGTTTTAAACCCTTCTACAATGAAGATCTGTGAAGTTATTCTGATTTTTACAAATGATCTTAGATAGACAGGGTCCTGAAAAAGGGACGTTTCTTTTTTTTGCTGAGTTTATATATATAGATATATATATATATATATATTTACCAAAACAAAATATGGGTGATTTTAAATGATGCAGACAATTACATTGATGGAAGCAACAATCTATCCGCAATATTAAAGCTGATCCACACTCTAAATAAACATTTTTTAAATATATATATTTAAAAATAAACTAGGGACCAGGAGTTTTTCCCTGACCATGTGATGGGATTAGATCCTATACCTACTGTATACCTACATGTAAAATAGGGATCTTCAAGCAGTCGTAAGGACACAGAGACAGCAGGAGGTAGGTAGATGTGTAAATGACTGTTGGGATTTATTTACACAGCGCTGGTGATGATGGTGATACAAAATATATATATATTTTTTTACAAATGTCTGAAAAAGCCTCTCATGTCTTAATCAGAAAAGCACAGGTGGGGTCTACCAAGCTCGGACAAAACTGCCAGAACATGCCCAAACAGGAACTTAAATAGCATAAACCACACCTATCCTGGCATGCAGGCCAGGTACATTTATGGGCGTTCAAGCAATGCACGTTCACTCTACATTAACAAGACAGAGAGAGAACCTGATGTGCTCCATACAAGACAACGATCAAATTGACAGAAAACTGGTAAATGCAAATAAATAAAACAAATCTCTTTATCAGCTAGCGAGACCTCCGAGCGACATTTTCAGCTAGCGAGACCTCCGAACGACATTTTCAGCTAGCGAGACCTCCGAACGACATTTTCAGCTAGCGAGACCTCCGAACGACATTTTCAGCTAGCGAGACCTCCGAGCGACATTTTCAGCTAGCGAGACCTCCGAGCGACATTTTCAGCTAAGCGAGACCTCCGAATGACATTTCCAGCTAGCGAGACCTCCGAGCGACATTTTCAGCTAAGCGAACCTCCGAGCGACATTTTCAGCTAGCGAGACCCTCCGAACGACATTTTCAGCGTAGCGAGACCTCCGAACCGACATTTTCAGCTAGCGAGACCTCCGAGCGACATTTTCATGCTAGCGAGACCTCCAATGACATTTTC
>NW_025753709.1:0-10241 GCF_021184085.1 Oncorhynchus gorbuscha | reverse complement strand
TACATACATACATACATACATACATACATACATACATACATACACACATACATACATACACACACATACATACATACATACATACACACATACATACATACATATACATACATACATACATACATACATACATACATACATACACACATACATACATACATACATACATACACACATACATACATATATACATACATACATACACACACATACATACATACATACATACATACATACATACATACATACATACATACATACATACATACATACATACATACATACATACATACATACATACATACACACATACATACATACATACATACATACACATACATACATACATACATACATACATACATACATACACACATACATACATACATACATACATACATACATACATACATACATACATACACACATACATACATACATACATACACACATACATACATACATACATACATACATACATACATACATACATACATACATACACACATACATACATACATACATACATACATACATACATACACACACACATACATACATACATACATACATACATACATACATACATACACACATACATACATACGTATACATACACACATACATACATACATACATACATACATACATACATACATACACACATACATACATACATACATACATACATACATACATACATACATACATACATACATACATACATACATACATACATACATACATACATACATACATACATACATACATACATACATACATACATACATACATACATACATACATACATACACACATACATACATACATACATACATACATACATACATACATACATACATACATACATACATACATACATACATACATACATACATACATACATACATACACACATACATACATACATACATACATACATACATACATACATACATACATACATACATACATACATACATACATACACACATACATACATACATACATACATACATACACACATACATACATACATACACACATACATACATACATACATACACACATACATACATACATACATACATACATACATACATACATACATACATACATACATACATACATACATACATACATACATACATACATACACACATACATACATACATACATACATACATACATACATACATACATATACATACATACACACATACATACATACATACATACATACATACATACATACATACATCATACATACATACATACATACATACATACATACATACATACATACATACACACATACATACATACATACATACATACATACATACATACATACATACATACATACATACATACATACATACATACATACATACATACATACATACATACATACATACATACATACATACATACATACATACATACATACATACATACATACATACATACATACATACATACATACATACATACATACATACATACATACATACATACATACATACATATTATACGTGCACACATACTGTCAATACACGCACATTACTCAAACACACACAGGTCAAAGAATGGCTCACTGGTGCAATGCCCTCCACAGGTGCAGAAAGTTCAAACTTTTTGGCTTACTCAGAATAAACCAATCAATATAGGTCCTTACTGAGAATACAAGACTAAATAAATTGGCATGCAGTTTTACATTAAATGTGCCTTTTCATTGTCAATTTTCTCTCATTCCTGTTGCGTAACATTACTCCGGCATCTCTCTCTAGCAGTTGTTTCCTTAAGCTTTTGAAGCGATGTGAATTGCGCAGGCTCCTTCCTGAACCCAGTGCTCTGAGTTCGTCAACACAACACATGCATGAGAACAGACCAGGAGATCCAGGGGTTCTCCCCACGCTGCTCTCCCATGGAGGTGCTGTTTCCACAGCTTGTTCCAATTCCTCCCTCTCCCCTTAGCCCTTCTCCCATTGGCCAAACACAGGAGGAAGTCATGGAAGTCCAACAAGTCCACAATAAGAGCAGCCTCTGGCCTGGGGGCGCCAGCAGGAAGAGGGTTAACACAATCACAGTGGGGCTCGGGGCAAGGGAGGGGAGGGGTCGCAAATATGGGAACAGGATAGGGTCGTAGCCCACTACCTTACACCCTCATATTGAGGAATTTCTCTTCCAAGGGGTCCTCTGGTTTTAATGGTTTTTACAAAGGCTGGTATAGTATAGCCTAAACCCGGCTGGCTCAGACTGTTTGAAGTCCCCATCTGAAACCCGAGTCTGTGTTAAGGATCCTAATCCTCCTCACTACGTTTCTCCCTTAAACTTTAAAGGCCTCTCTCTGAAGGGAGAGGTGATCCCTCCACCACAGTATTTTAAGAGTGGTTGGTGGACTGGCTGGCCGAGGCAGTAAGAGTTTAAACCCAGATGGAGGAAGTAGCTGGCCGCAGTGGAAACGGTGATCTGAGCTCGGGTCCCCTTCGGGTGAAACTTTGAAACTTTGAGCAACTGCTCCGCCCACAACCGTAAGGCTCTCCAGAGGGTAGTAAGGTCTGCATAACGCATCACCGGGGGCAAACTACCTACCCTCCAGGACACCTACACCACCCGATGTCACAGGAAGGCCATAAAGATCATCAAGGACAACAACCACCCGAGCCACTGTCTGTTCACCCCGCTATCATCCAGAAGGCGAGGTCAGTACAGGTGCATCAAAGCAGGGACCAGGAGACTGAAAAACAACTTCTATCTCAAGGCCATCCAGACCGTTAAACAGCCACCACTAACATTGGTGGCTGCTGCCAACACACTGACTCAACTCCAGCCACTTTAAAAATGGAAATTGATGGAAATTGATGTAAAAAATGTATCACAAGCCACTTTAAACAATGGCACTTAATATAATGTTTACATACCCAACATTACTCATCTCATATGTATATACGTACTTTCATTCATCTACTGCATCTTGCCTATGCCGTTCTGTACCATCACTCATTCATATATTTATATGTACATATTCTTTATCCCTTTACACTTGTGTGTATAAGGTAGCAGTTAATGTAATTGTTGGTTAGATTACTTGTTGGTTACTACTGCATTGTCGGAACTAGAAGCACAAGCATTTCGCTACACTCGCATTAACATCTGCTAACCATGTATGTGACAAATACATTTGAATTCATATTATTTGAAGATGGTAGAACTGGTATTGTCATAGTGAGGTGTGAGGTGAGAAGTGAGGTGAAGTCGGTCTATTCAAGTCAAGGGCAGGTCTCTTTTGAAAAGGTGAAAGCTGAGTAGTAGGATGTTGGAGTGGCTTTATGTTGAGTGAAGCTTCAGAGCAGGTGAACTTTCGCTGTGGCCCAAAACGTGACACGGTATTGAGGTATTTGTGGTGTTTTGTCTGTGTGTACCAGTCATTGGTCTCGAAGCTCTCTTGGAACATTTGGTGAACATCTTAACTCTTACCTCTCCTTTTAACTTGACTCATCAAACCTCGCCCTTTTCTACAACCCTATTGCCTGATGGATCCTTCGGTCTGCGCTCTCTGCCTCCTTCCAGAGGCACCAGCTCTCTGCCTCCTTCCAGAGGCTCCAGCTCTCTGCCTTTCCAGAGGCACCAGCTCTCTGCCTCCTTCCAGAGGCTCCAGCTCTCTGCCTCCTTCCAGAGGCACCAGCTCTCTGCCTCCTTCCAGAGGCTCCAGCTCTCTGCCTCTTCCAGAGGCTCCAGCTCTCTGCCTCCTTCCAGAGGCTCCAGCTCTCTGCCTCCTTCAGAGGCACCAGCTCTCTGCCTCCTTCCAGAGGCTCCAGCTCTCTGCCTCCTTCCAGAGGCTCCAGCTCTCTGCCTCCTTCCAGAGCACCAGCTCTCTGCCTCCTTCCAGAGGCTCCAGCTCTCTGCCTCCTTCCAGAGGCTCCAGCTCTCTGCCTCCTTCCAGAGGCACCAGCTCTCTGCCTCCTTCCAGAGGCACCAGCTCTCTGCCTCCTTCCAGAGGCTCCAGCTCTCTGCCTCCTTCCAGAGGCACCAGCTCTCTGCCTCCTTCCAGAGGCTCCAGCTCTCTGCCCTCCTTCCAGAGGCACCGCTCTCTGCCTCCCTTCCAGAGGCCCAGCTCTCTGCCTCCTTCCAGAGGCTCCAGCTCTCTGCCTCCTTCCAGAGGCTCCAGCTCTCTGCCTCCTTCCAGGGCTCCAGCTCTCTGCCTCCTTCCAGAGGCTCCAGCTCTCTGCCTCCTTCCAGAGGCTCCAGCTCTCTGCCTCCTTCCAGAGGCTCCAGCTCTCTGCCTCCTTCCAGAGGCTCCAGCTCTCTGCCTCCTTCCAGAGGCTCCAGCTCTCTGCCTCCTTCCAGAGGCTCCAGCTCTCTGCCTCAGCTTCCAGAGGCTCCAGCTCTCTGCCTCCTTCCAGAGGCTCCAGCTCTCTGCCTCCTTCCAGAGGCTCCAGCTCTCTGCCTCCTTCCAGAGGCTCAGCTCTCTGCCTCCTTCCAGAGGCACCAGCTCTCCTGCCTCCTTCCAGAGGCTCCAGCTCTCTGCCTCCTTCCAGAGGCACCAGCTCTCTGCCTCCTTCCAGAGGCCAGCTCTCTGCCTCCTTCCAGAGGCACCAGCTCTCTGCTTTCCTTCCAGAGGCTCCAGCTCTCTGCCTCCTTCCAGAGGCTCCAGCTCTCTGCCTCCTTCCAGAGGCACCAGCTCTCTGCTTCTTCCAGAGCACCAGCTCTCTGCCTCCTTCCCAGGCACCAGCTCTGCCTCCTTCCAGAGGCACCAGCTCTCTGCCTCCTTCCAGAGGCACCAGCTCTCTGCCTCCTTCCAGAGGCACCAGCTCTCTGCCTCCTTCCAGAGGCACCAGCTCTCTGCCTCCTTCCAGAGGCACCAGCTCTCTGCCTCCTTCCAGAGGCTCCAGCTCTCTGCCTCCTTCCAGAGGCTCCAGCTCTCTGCCTCCTTCCAGAGGCACCGGCTCTCTGCCTCCTTCCAGAGGCTCCAGCTCTCTGCCTCCAGCTCTCTGCCTCCTTCCAGAGGCTCCAGCTCTCTGCCTCCTTCCAGAGGCTCCAGCTCTGCCTCTTCCAGAGGCTCCAGCTCTCTGCCTCCTTCCAGAGGCACCGGCTCTTAAACTGGCCAGTGGACCTCAACCCTGAGAGGGAGCCTCTGCCAGGGCATCTGATCCTCCTGATGACAGAAACATATGGTCTGTTGTGAACACGGCTGGCTGGCTTTACTACCCTGGCTAAACGCTAAACCCAGCCTGGCAACTAGTACATTACACCACCCTGCTCTTCCCCGGCTGGAACAATGTTGCCTCTGTCTCCCAAGCTCAATAATATCCAGCTCCTCCTTTCCAAATCCTCCCTGCTCTTCTCTTCTCAGGCTGCTGCATGGCCACTGATACCAGCCAGATACCAGCCCTCTCATCCTTGTCTCATCTGCTTCCCCTGCCACTCCTTCTGCCTCGCCTCCATCACCAGACACTAATGCCCTTTTCACACTATTGCTTCTAGCTTGAATCATACTGTTCTTGCAAGGATATTTCCTTTTTTTAACGTTTTCCAGCACGGCTCCAGCAACTACGGTGGATGCAGAACCTTGGCCAGCGCAGTCTGGCTAGACTCCAGTCTTGTAAAAAGGGTACCTGAAGTGCCCTGCCACTCTGCCACCTACCCTCCTGCCACCAGTAGAGCTGCTCCTGGTGCTGAACACAGGGCAGTGAGCACCGAGCAGTGTGTCTGTCCCAGACAGGGTTCTTCCTAGGCCAGACCTTCGGTCAGGGGTGTGTGAGGCGCAGATGTCAGCCGTCTGCTTGTTTACACTGCCGGCTGAAGGGGAGTGTGTGTGGGAACCGTGTGCTCCCCAGTGGGGATCGATGTGGGAGAGATAAGGGCCGGCGGAGTGGCCTTGGTCGGGCATGGACTAGAACCGCTTTGCTGTGAGAACTTCATCCGCCCCATGCTGTCATTTCAACATGACATGGAACCGCAGCAAGGTCGCCCCGAGAAATCTATGTCTCTCACATTCTCATTTTTTCTCTGTCTGTGTGACAGGGCAGGGGTAGTTTTTGTACACACCGCAAGCATTCTGGGACCTAATAGTGTGTGTGTCCCTCTATTCTGGAATGTTCCCATCAGACCGGTTGCTTTAGCGTGGGAATCAAGGGAAGAGATATGGGAGAATAAGAACTGTCAATCAGTCATGTGCACAGGGCATCCAGGGGACAGGGGCTCCGTGCAGTACGATGAGAAAAACAAAGCACCTCTGGGGATCTATAACATACTCAGGCGGCTGTAGGCCTTAGCTATAGTCATAACTCTCCCATCCTCAGCCTGCTGTGCTCCACGTGTGTCTGCTAGGAGAGTGCTGTCAACAGAACTGGTGATGGGAACCGACCTGGAGATGGGAGGATAACAGAGACCTGTCTCTACCTGATCTCCTCCCATCAACACTTATCAGTGCCATCATCATAATCCCCCCACATTTCACTCTCACTCTCTCCCACACACAGATCAGAGTACACACACACACACACGCACACGCACACGCACACGCGCACACACACACACACACACTTGCTCAGAACTCTTTGACTGCTGCTATCATGTTGTAGTACGATTGACCATCATTGGGTGCAGGATCAGCTACATGCATCTCAGATCTCTCCTCTGTGTGCTGTGTGTGTGCTGTGTGTGTGTGCCCAGAGTGAAGGCTGTTGAGTAATGACAGAATGCTTTTGGGTCTTCTTACTGAACTGTTTTCTCTGTATCTGTATCCGCCTGTGATGAAGTTCTCTCTGTCTGACGATGCATTTATCACCTTTAACAAGAACACATTTATATAGTGGCACCATGGGACAAAGACACAGGGGCAACTGAGGCCGCAGGGCATTACTGCAGCAATAAGAGTAAGTGATGCGGAGAGAGAGAGAGGGGGGGGGAGTGTGTGTGTGTGTGTGTGTGTGTGTGTGTGTGTGTGTGTGTGTGTGTGTGTGTGTGTGTGTGTGTGTGTGTGTGTGTGTGTGTGTGTGTGTGTGTGTGTGTGTGTGTGTGTGTGTGTGTGTGTGTGTGTGTGTGAGAGAGAGAGAGAGGAAAGCTAAGACCCCCATGCTAAGAGTGAAGTTGAGCAAGATACTAGAAGAAGAGAGAGAGAGAGAGAGAGAGAGAGAGAGAGAGAGAGAGAGAGAGAGAGAGAGAGAGAGAGACAGAGAGACAGAGAGACAGAGAGACAGAGAGACAGAGAGACAGAGGGCCAGGCAAAGGGAGAATGGGAACATATGTACTGTGTGCCTTTAAGCTGAGTGACAGTCCCCCTTTGTGGTGGTGTTGAACACCCTGTGTGGTCTCTCTGGTCTCAGTCTCACCGAGTGTGTGTGCGAGTTTGTGCTTGAAGTGTGTGTGTGTGTGTGTGTGTGTGTGTGTGTGTGTGTGTGTGTGTGTGTGTGTGTGTGTGTGTGTGTGTGTGTGTGTGTGTGTGTGTGTGTGTGTGTGTGTGTGTGTGTGTGTGTGTGTGTGTGTGTGTGTGTGTGTGTGTGAGAGAGAGAGTGGCGCTCTCAGTCACTTCAGACTGCAGTCTGATAAACAGCTCCTAGATGCGAGGGGAGAAGGGCAGGAGACGTCCAATAAACAGAGTCTGTTTGATCCAGCCGCAGCCCCAGCAGCCTGCCAAATTCCCCCTTTGTCTTTGTCTCAACAAGGGCCGACAGCGCAGCCATAGCCACAGTCACAGCCGTCACGGAGCCACTCGTCTTCCCACTGCTAGCTGCTGTGAAGGGCATCATTCAGTCTGGGGTGGTCAATGGCTAAGGAGGTGGAGAGGGAGATAAAGAGAGGGGGGCAGGGAACGAGAGTGAGAAGCAGGGACACGGCACAGCAAAGAGAACATGGTAATGAGCAATCATGTCAATCATAGATGGATCATTAAATCTAGAACATGACCTCACTCTGTCCTCATGTCTAAAATGAGCTTCTCTATTTTCTTTCCCTGCTTGTTTACCTCATCATCTCCCCACAATGCCACATCCCTTAACATTGCCACAACATTCCCTAATGAAGCTGGGAGGCCTTCCCTCTGCAGGTGATTAAAAGTGGTGCCTCCAGACAGCTCCACATGCTACTCATCATTCCCTGGCTGACTGGTTGGGAAAGATTGGAAGCTGGAGTTCACAATCACTCAAAAATGTCCAACGGGAACATGAAGCCAAACCCAGTAAAAGTGATGTAGTAGATAAGTGGGAACAGATTAAAGGTTGTTATTACGTTCACAGGCAATGATTTGCTCCCAACTGTTGAGTTGCTTGAGTGTGTCTTTACAACATACACCGTTAAGGAGAATGGTATATAAACTGCTTAATGAGGAATGGTGTATCGGAAGGCTGTTCTTTCAAGTGCTACACCACTTGTCGAAAGCTTACGGGCAAGGGAAGACAGGCATATTTTAGGAGCATTGGCTTGCCTGTAAGTGGGTGATGTGCTCCAAAAGAAAAACTCACGATTCCACATTAAAATATGTAACTTTCATGTTGAGGTATAAACCCTAAACCCTGTTTGAGCAGCGTATGAACTGTGGAGTTATACAACTGTGTCCCAAGTACACAACCTGGCTCTTCCTTCCCATTAAACACAACGTAGAGATCCGATATGAACCTCTAATACATACTACCAGGTCTCCAGTCTCTTCCACAGGCCGCGCTAGAGAATGTCCTATTGGTAGAGAATGGCCTGTTGCTAATAGGATTTGGCCGGTTGAGAGTGGAGGAGATCTGATCTGGGGAATGTTTTGTTCTTGGCCTCCTGGCACACAGAAGAGGGTTGGCCAATCTCCAGCTGCCAGGGGAACTGTGATTATCTCAATCAGATGCCATTTTAGTTTAGTTTTTACTCTAAGCCAGGTTAAGTCTCACTGTTCTTCCTCATGTGACGGGCCAGTTAAGGAGAAACTCTAAGCTGAGCTCTGGATCAGGTACAACCAGCACCGCCTATTTCCCACAGTCAGGCCCAGGTAGCAGAGGCCAGATATCTGACACTAATCAGTCATTAAAAGTCTACCCCTAACACTCCAGTATCCCTGCACATTGTAAATATGGTTTTTGGCACAGACCCAGGAACTGACCCTGTATGTAGCCTACTGACCCTGGAACTGACCCTGTATGTAGCCTACTGACCCAGGAACTGACCCTGTATGTAGCCTACTGACCCAGGAACTGACCCTGTATGTAGCCTACTGACCCTGGAACTGACCCTGTATGTAGCCTACTGACCCTGGAACTGACCCTGTATGTAGCCTACTGACCCTGGAACTGACCCTGTATGTAGCCTACTTACTTTCTTGTTTTCTTATCATTTCAATTTTTGTGTGTTTTTGTTCCACTTTACTTTACTCTATAGTATAATAGTTTTACTACTGATATGTATTACTGAGTTGTTGTGAGAGCTTGCAAGAAAGGCATTTCACGGTACTAGTGCATGAGACTAAAACTTGAAACTAATTCTGCTCTGCCCGCGGCCAGACCAGACCAGACCAGACCAGACCAGACCAGACCAGACCAGACCAGACCAGACCAGGCCAGACCAGACCAGACCAGACCAGACCAGACCAGGCCAGACCAGACCAGACCAGGCCAGACCAGACCAGACCAGACCAGGCCAGACCAGACCAGACCAGACCAGGCCAGACCAGACCAGACCAGACCAGACCAGACCAGGCCAGGCCAGGCCAGATCAGACCAGACCAGACCAGACCAGACCAGGCCAGACCAGACCAGACCAGGCCAGGCCAGGCCAGATCAGACCAGACCAGACCAGACCAGACCAGGCCAGACCAGACCAGACCAGGCCAGACCAGACCAGGCCAGACCAGACCAGACCAGGCCAGACCAGACCAGGCCAGACCAGACCAGACCAGACCAGGCCAGACCAGACCAGACCAGACCAGAACCAGACCAGACCAGACCAGGCCAGACCAGACCAGACCAGACCAGGCCAGACCAGACCAGACCAGACCAGGCCAGACCAGACCAGACCAGACCAGACCAGGCCAGACCAGACCAGACCAGACCAGGCCAGACCAGACCAGACCAGACCAGGCCAGGCCAGGCCAGATCAGACCAGACCAGACCAGACCAGACCAGGCCAGACCAGACCAGACCAGACCAGGCCAGGCCAGGCCAGATCAGACCAGACCAGACCAGACCAGACCAGGCCAGACCAGACCAGACCAGACCAGGCCAGACCAGACCAGACCAGGCCAGACCAGACCAGACCAGGCC
>NW_025753708.1:0-10244 GCF_021184085.1 Oncorhynchus gorbuscha | reverse complement strand
AGTTCCACAGTGTTGATCTTTCTCTATGGGATGTACACATCCAGTTCCACAGTGTTGATCTTTCTCTATGGGATGTACACATCCAGTTCCACAGTGTTGATCTTTCTCTATGGGATGTACACATCCAGTTCCACAGTGTTGATCTTTCTCTATGGGATGTACACATCCAGTTCCACAGTGTTGATCTTTCTCTATGGGATGTACACATCCAGTTCCACAGTGTTGATCTTTCTCTATGGGATGTACACATCCAGTTCCACAGTGTTAATCTTTCTCTCTATGGGATGTACACATCCAGTTCACAGTGTTGATCTTTCTCTATGGGATGTACACATCCAGTTCCACAGTGTTGATCTTTCTCTATGGGATGTACACATCCAGTTCCCACAGTGTTGATCTTTCTCTATGGGATGTACACATCCAGTTACACAGTGTTGATCTTTCTCTATGGGATGTACACATCCAGTTCCACAGTTGTTGGGATGTACACATCCAGTTCAGTGTTGATCTTTCTCTATGGGATGTACACATCCAGTTCACAGTGTTGATCTTTCTCTATGGGATGTACACATCCAGTTACACAGTGTTGATCTTTCTCTATGGGATGTACACATCCAGTTCCACAGTGTTGATCTTTCTCTATGGGATGTACACATCCAGTTCCACAGTGTTGATCTTTCTCTATGGGGATGTACACAGTGTTGATCCAGTTCCATCCAGTGTTGATCTTTCTCTATGGGATGTACACATCCAGTTCCACAGTGTTGATCTTTCTCTATGGGATGTACACATCCAGTTCCACAGTGTTGATCTTTCTCTATGGATGTTGATCTTTCTCTATGGGATGTACACATCCAGTTCCACAGTGTTGATCTTTCTCTATGGGATGTACACATCCAGTTACACAGTGTTGATCTTTCTCTATGGGATGTACACATCCAGTTCCACAGTGTTGATCTTTCTCTATGGGATGTACACATCCAGTTCCACAGTGTTGATCTTTCTCTATGGGATGTACACATCCAGTTCCACAGTGTTGATCTTTCTCTATGGGATGTACACATCCAGTTACACAGTGTTGATCTTTCTCTATGGGATGTACACATCCAGTTCCACAGTGTTGATCTTTCTCTATGGGGATGTACACATCCAGTTCCACAGTGTTGATCTTTCTCTATGGGATGTACACATCCAGTTCCACAGTGTTGATCTTTCTCTATGGGATGTACACATCCAGTTCCACAGTGTTGATCTTTCTCTATGGGATGTACATCCAGTTCAGTGTTGATCTTTCTCTATGGGATGTACACATCCAGTTACACAGTGTTGATCTTTCTCTATGGGATGTACACATCCAGTTACACAGTGTTGATCTTTCTCTATGGGATGTACACATCCAGTTCCACAGTGTTGATCTTTCTCTATGGGATGTACACATCCAGTTCCACAGTGTTGATCTTTCTCTATGGGATGTACACATCCAGTTCCACAGTGTTGATCTTTCTCTATGGGATGTACATGTCATGCGGGTGATAGAGGACCCAAAAGCGACTTAACAGAAACAGAGTTTATTCAAGTCCAAACAGGGAATAACAGAAATCCTCTAGTCTGTAGAGGGGAATAACAAGAGAAGCGGCCACAGACTGCAGGTCGCTTCGGGTAGGCGCAGGCCGTAGTAGACAGAGACACCTGCTCACACGCAGCATCTGATGAAGGCAAAAAACACGACAGGACAGGGCGAAACACAATCACAGCATGGTGAATACAAAACATGGAACCGACGGGACAGGAACGGAACACAAAGGAATAAATAGGGACTCTAATCAGGGGAAAGGATGGGAACAGGTGTGGGAAGACTAAATGATGATTAGGGAATAGGAACAGCTGGGAGCAGGAACGGAACGATAGAGAGAGGAGAGAGAGGGAGGGGGAGAGAGAGGATAGAAAAAGGAACGAACCTAATAAGACCAGCAGGGGGAAACGAACAGAAGGAAAAGCAAAATGACAAGATGATATAAGACAAAACATGACAGTACCCCCACTCACCGAGCGCCTCCTGGCGCTCTCGAGGAGGAACACTGGCGGCAACGGAGGAAATCATAGATCAAACGGTCCAGCACGTCCCGAGAAAGAACCCAACTCCTCTCCTCAGGACCGTAAGAAAAACGATAAAAAGGGAAACTAGGGTACTACTCTAAAAAAAAATGAGAACTAGGGACAGACTGAGACACAGCAAGGGCAGGAACAAGAACAGGAGAGATGCGATGGCAGGGAACAGACTGAGACCCAGCAAGACCAGGAGCAGAAGCAGAAAAAAAATTACCAGACTTCTTCTGCGCGCAGTCTGAACACGCAGCCACGAAACGGCGCGTGTCACGCTCCTGAGTCGGCCACCAAAAGCGCTGGCGAATAGACGCAAGAGTGCCTCGAACACCGGGATGACCAGCTAACTTGGCAGAGTGAGCCCACTGAAGAACAGCCAGGCAGTGGAAACAGGAACGAAAAGGAGGTTACTAGGACAAGCGCGCGGCGACGCAGTGTGCGTGAGTGCTTGCTTAACCTGTCTTTCAATTCCCCAGACTGTCAACCCCGACAACACGCCCATAAGGAAGAATCCCCTCGAGATCAGTAGAAGCCACAGAAGAACTAAACAGACGGGATAAGGCATCAGGCTTGGTGTTCTTGCTACCCGGACGGTAAGAAATCACAAACTCGAAACGAGCGAAAAACAACGCCCAACGAGCTTGACGGGCATTAAGTCGTTTGGCAGAACGGATGTACTCAAGGTTCTTATGGTCTGTCCAAACGACAAAAGGAACGGTCGCCCCCTCCAACCACTGTCGCCATTCGCCTAGGGCTAAGCGGATGGCGAGCAGTTCACGGTTACCCACATCATAGTTGCGCTCAGATGGCGACAGGCGATGAGAAAAATAAGCGCAAGGATGAACCTTATCGTCAGACTGGAAGCGCTGGGATAGAATGGCTCCCACGCCTACCTCTGAAGCGTCAACCTCGACAATGAATTGTCTAGTGACGTCAGGAGTAACGAGGATAGGAGCGGACGTAAAACGTTCTTTTAGAAGATCAAAAGCTCCCTGGGCGGAACCGGACCACTTAAAACACGTCTTGACAGAAGTAAGAGCTGTGAGAGGGGCAGCAACTTGACCGAAATTACGAATGAAACGCCGATAGAAATTAGCGAAACCTAAAAAGCGCTGCAACTCGACACGTGACCTTGGAACGGGCCAATCACTGACAGCTTGGACCTTAGCGGAATCCATCTGAATGCCTTCAGCGGAAATAACGGAACCGAGAAAAGTAACGGAGGAGACATGAAAAGAGCACTTCTCAGCCTTTACGTAGAGACAATTCTCTAAAGGCGCTGTAGAACACGTCGAACGTGCTGAACATGAATCTCGAGTGACGGAGAAAAATCAGGATATCGTCAAGATAGACAAAAACAAAAATGTTCAGCATGTCTCTCAGAACATCATTAACTAATGCCTGAAAAACAGCTGGCGCATTGGCGAGACCGAACGGCAGAACCCGGTACTCAAAATGCCCTAACGGAGTGTTAAACGCCGTTTTCCACTCGTCCCCCTCTCTGATGCGCACGAGATGGTAAGCGTTACGAAGGTCCAACTTAGTAAAGCACCTGGCTCCCTGCAGAATCTCGAAGGCTGATGACATAAGGGGAAGCGGATAACGATTCTTAACCGTTATGTCATTCAGCCTCGATAATCCACGCAGGGGCGCAGAGTACCGTCCTTCTTCTTAACAAAAAGAACCCCGCCCCGGCCGGAGAAGAAGAAGGCACTATGGTACCGGCGTCAAGAGACACAGACAAATAATCCTCGAGAGCCTTACGTTCGGGAGCCGACAGAGAGTATAGTCTACCTCGAGGAGGAGTGGTCCCCGGAAGGAGATCAATACTACAATCATACGACCGGTGAGGAGGAAGGGAGTTGGCTCGGGACCGACTGAAGACCGTGCGCAGATCATGATATTCCTCCGGCACTCCTGTCAAATCGCCAGGTTCCTCCTGAGAAGTAGGGACAGAAGAAACAGGAGGATGGCAGACATTAAACACTTCACATGACAAGAAACGTTCCAGGATAGGATAGAATTACTAGACCAATTAATAGAAGGATTATGACATACTAGCCAGGGATGACCCAAAACAACAGGAGTAAACGGTGAACGGAAAATCAAAAAGAAATAGTCTCACTGTGGTTACCAGATACTGTGAGAGTTAAAGGTAGTGTCTCAAATTTGATACTGGGAAGATGACTACCATCTAAGGCAAACATGGGCGTAGGCTTGTCTAACGGTCTGAAAGGAATGTTATGTTTCCGAACCCATGCTTCGTCCATGAAACAACCCTCAGCCCCAGAGTCAATCAAGGCACTGCATGTAGCACCCGAACCGGTCCAGCGTAGATGGACCGACATAGTAGTACAAGATCTAGATGAAGAGACCAGAGTAGTAGCGCTCACCAGTAGCCCTCCGCTTACTGATGGGCTCTGGCCTCTTACTGGACATGAATTAACAAAATGTCCAGCAACTCCATAATAGAGGCACAGGCGGTTGGTGATCCTCCGTTCCCTCTCCTTAGTCGAGATGCGAATCCCTCCCAGCTGCATGGGCTCAGTCTCAAAGCCAGAGGAGGAGATGGTTGCGATGCGGAGCAGGGAAACACCGTTGATGCGAGCTCTCTTCCACGAGCCCGGTGACGAAGATCTACCCGTCGTTCTATGCGGATGGCGAGCAATCAAAGAGTCCACATCTGAAGGAACCTCCGGGAGAGAATCTCATCCTTAACCACTGCGTGGAGTCCCTCCAGAAAACGAGCGAGCAGCGCCGGCTCGTTCCACTCACTAGAGGCAGCAAGAGTGCGAAACTCAATAGAATAATCCGTTATGGACCGTTCACCTTGGCATAAGGAAGCCAGGGCCCTAGAAGCCTCCCTACCAAAAACTGAACGGTCAAAACCCGAATCATCTCCTCTTTAAAGTTCTGGAACTTGTTAGAGCAATCAGCCCTTGCCTCCCAGATAGCTGTGCCCCATTCTCGAGCCCGGCCAGTAAGGAGTGAAATGACGTAAGCAACCCGAGCTCTCTCTAGAGTATGTGTTGGGTTGAGAGAGAACACAATCTCACACTGCGTGAGAAAGGAGCGGCACTCAGTGGGCTGCCCGGAGTAGCAAGGTGGGTTATTAACCCTAGGTTCTGGAGGCTCGGCAGGCCAGGAAGTAACAGGTGGCACGAGACGTAGACTCTGGAACTGTCCAGAGAGGTCGGAAACCTGAGCGGCCAGGTTCTCCACGGCATGGCGAGCAGCAGACAATTCCTGCTCGTGTCTGCCGAGCATGGCTCCTTGGATCTCGACGGCAGTGTAACGAGCGTCTGAAGTCGCTGGGTCCATTCCTTGGTCGGTTCCTTCTGTCATGCGGGTGATAGAGGACCCAAAAGCGACTTAACAGAAACAGAGTTTATTCAAGTCCAAACAGGGAATAACAGAAATCCTCTAGTCTGTAGAGGGGAATAACAAGAGAAGCGGCCACAGACTGCAGGTCGCCGGGTAGGCGCAGGCCGTAGTAGACAGAGACACCTGCTCACACGCAGCATCTGATGAAGGCAAAAAACACGACAGGACAGGGCGAAACACAATCACAGCATGGTGAATACAAAACATGGAACCGACGGGACAGGAACGGAACACAAAGGAATAAATAGGGACTCTAATCAGGGGAAAGGATCGGGAACAGGTGTGGGAAGACTAAATGATGATTAGGGGAATAGGAACAGCTGGGAGCAGGAACGGAACGATAGAGAGAGGAGAGAGAGGGAGGGGGAGAGAGAGGGATAGAAAAAGGGAACGAACCTAATAAGACCAGCAGGGGGAAACGAACAGAAGGAAAAGCAAAATGACAAGATGATATAAGACAAAACATGACAGTACACATCCAGTTCCACAGTGTTGATCTTTCTCTATGGGATGTACACATCCAGTTCCACAGTGTTGATCTTTCTCTATGGGATGTACACATCCAGTTCCACAGTGTTGATCTTTCTCTATGGGATGTACACATCCAGTTCCACAGTGTTGATCTTTCTCTATGGGATGTACACATCCAGTTACACAGTGTTGATCTTTCTCTATGGGATGTACACATCCAGTTCCACAGTGTTGATCTTTCTCTATGGGGATGTACACATCCAGTTACACAGTGTTGATCTTTCTCTATGGGGATGTACACATCCAGTTCCACAGTGTTGATCTTTCTCTATGGGATGTACACATCCAGTTCCACAGTGTTGATCTTTCTCTATGGGATGTACACATCCAGTTCCACAGTGTTGATCTTTCTCTATGGGATGTACACATCCAGTTACACAGTGTTGATCTTTCTCTATGGGATGTACACATCCAGTTACACAGTGTTGATCTTTCTCTATGGGATGTACACATCCAGTTACACAGTGTTGACCTTTCTCTATGGGATGTACACATCCATTTACACAGTGTTGATCTTTCTCTATGGGATGTACAGAAGTCTAAACATCTCTCACCTCGGAGGGGGGAGGAGGAGCAAAACACATCGTAGCGGTGGAGGTGTGGGTGGCGACTACCGTAACTCCTAACCCCGGGGGAGAGGCCCAGTCCCCCACAGGGCCTTCGGGGCTTGGTGATGGGGTACTGCACTGTCCCGTCAGCCAGCCAGCCTGCGTTGCACCAGTTCAGACCCTCCTCCCAGGCCTGGAACAACTGCTCGAAGGTGGCCAGAGTGGAGTCCTGCTCCTGGCAGACTTGCTGAGCATCATGGTAGGTCAGATTGTAGCGCCCGTGAGGAGGCTGGTAGGGAAACACCACAACTGGAGGGGAACAAGAGATATGTAATGACTGTAATGTAATTCTATTTTTCAGCCAAACAACAGCCCTGCCACTGGAATTACAATAAGGCTGAGGGATAGGACTGGAGCAATGTAACCACAGGTGCAAAGGCAGACAGTCCATGAGATCTAACTGATAGTTTTAACCATGTTTTGAAGCATTACATTTACATTTAAGTCATTTAGCAGATGCTCTTATCCAGAGCGACTTACAAATTGGTGCATTCACCTTATGACATCCAGTAGAACAGTCACTTTACAATAGTGCATCTAAATCTTAAAGGGGGGGGTGAGAAGGATTATTTATCCTATCCTAGGTATTCCTTAAAGAGGTGGGGTTTCAGGTGTCTCTGGAAGGTGGTGATTGACTCCGCTGTCCTGGCGTCGTGAGGGAGTTTGTTCCACCATTGGGGGGCCAGAGCAGCGAACAGTTTTGACTGGGCTGAACGGGAACTGTACTTCCTCAGTGGTAGGGAGGCGAGCAGGCCAGAGGTGGATGAACGCAGTGCCCTTGTTTGGGTGTAGGGCCTGATCAGAGCCTGGAGGTACTGAGGTGCCGTTCCCCTCACAGCTCCGTAGGCAAGCACCATGGTCTTGTAGCGGATGCGAGCTTCAACTGGAAGCCAGTGGAGAGAGCGGAGGAGCGGGGTGACGTGAGAGAACTTGGGAAGGTTGAACACCAGATGGGCTGCGGCGTTCTGGATGAGTTGTAGGGGTTTAATGGCACAGGCAGGGAGCCCAGCCAACAGCGAGTTGCAGTAATCCAGACGGGAGATGACAAGTGCCTGGATTAGGACCTGCGCCGCTTCCTGTGTGAGGCAGGGTCGTACTCTGCGGATGTTATAGAGCATGAACCTACAGGAACGGGCCACCGCCTTGATGTTAGTTGAGAACGACAGGGTGTTGTCCAGGATCACGCCAAGGTTCTTAGCGCTCTGGGAGGAGGACACAATGGAGTTGTCAACCGTGATGGCGAGATCATGGAACGGGCAGTCCTTCCCGGGAGGAAGAGCAGCTCCGTCTTGCCGAGGTTCAGCTTGAGGTGGTGATCCGTCATCCACACTGATATGTCTGCCAGACATGCAGAGATGCGATTCGCCACCTGGTCATCAGAGAAGGGGGAAAGGAGAAGATTAATTGTGTGTCGTCTGCTAGCAATGATAGGAGAGACCATGTGAGGTTATGACAGAGCCAAGTGACTTGGTGTATAGCGAGAATAGGAGAGGGCCTAGAACAGAGCCCTGGGGACACCAGTGGTGAGAGCGCGTGGTGAGGAGACAGATTCTCGCCACGCCACCTGGTAGGAGCGACCTGTCAGGTAGGACGCAATCCAAACGTGGGCCGCGCCGAGAGATGCCCAACTCGGAGAGGGTGGAGAGGAGGATCTGATGGTTCACAGTATCGAAGGCAGCCGATAGGTCTAGAAGGATGAGAGCAGAGGAGAGAGAGTTAGCTTTAGCGGTGCGGAGCGCCTCCGTGATACAGAGAAGAGCAGTCTCAGTTGAATGACTAGTCTTGAAACCTGACTGATTTGGATCAAGAAGGTCATTCAGAGAGAGATAGCGGGAGAGCTGGCCAAGGACAGCATTCAAGAGTTTTGGAGAGAAAAGAAAGAAGGGATACTGGTCTGTAGTTGTTGACATCGGAGGGATCGAGTGTAGGTTTTTTCAGAAGGGTGCAACTCTCGCTCTCTTGAAGACGGAAGGGGCGTAGCCAGCGGTCAGCGATGAGTTGATGAGCGAGGTGAGGTAGGGAGAAGGTCTCCGGAAGTGGTTTGGAGAAGAGAGGAGGGGATAGGGTCAGCGGGCAGGTTGTTGGGCGGCCGGCCGTCACAAGACGCGAGATTTCATCTGGAGAGAGAGGGAGAAAGAGGTCAGAGCACAGGGTAGGGCAGTGTGAGCAGAACCATCGGTGCCGTTTGACTTAGCAAACGAGGATCGGATGTCGTCGACCTTCTTTTCAAAATGGTTGACGAAGTCATCTGCAGAGAGGAGGAGGGGGAGGAGGAGGATTCAGGAGGGAGGAGAAGGTGGGAAAGAGCTTCTAGGGTTAGAGGCAGATGCTTGAATTTAGAGTGGTAGAAAATGGCTTTAGCAGCAGAGACAGAGGAGGAAAATGTAGAGAGGAGGGGTGAAAGGATGCCAGGTCCGCAGGGAGGCGAGTTTCCCTCATTTCCGCTCGGCTGCCCGGAGCCCTGTTCTGTGAGCTCGCAATGAGTCGTCGAGCCACGGGGCGGGAGGGAGGACCGAGCCAGCCTGGAGGATAGGGGACATAGAGAGTCAAAGGATGCAGAAAGGGAGAGAGGAGGGTTGAGGAGGCAGAATCAGGAGATAGGTTGGAGAAGGTTTGAGCAGAGGGAAGAGATGATAGGATGGAAGAGGAGAGAGTAGCGGGGAGAGAGAGCGAAAGGTTGGGACGGCGCGATACCATCCGAGTAGGGGCAGTGTGGGAGGTGTTGGATGAGAGCGAGAGGGAAAAGGATACAAGGTAGTGGTCGGAGACTTGGAGGGGAGTTGCAATGAGGTTAGTGGAAGAACAGCATCTAGTAAAGATGAGGTCGAGCGTATTGCCTGCCTTGTGAGTAGGGGGGAAGGTGAGAGGGTGAGGTCAAAAGAGGAGAGGTGGAAAGAAGGAGGCAGAGAGGAATGAGTCAAAGGTAGGCGTGGGGAGGTTAAAGTCGCCCAGCACTGTGAGAGGTGAGCCGTCCTCAGGAAAGGAGCTTATCAAGGCATCAAGCTCATTGATGAACTCTCCGAGGAACCTGGAGGGCGATAAATGATAAGGATGTTAAGCTTGAAAGGGCTGGTAACTGTGACAGCATGGAATTCAAAGGAGGCGATAGACAGATGGGTAAGGGAGAAAGAGAGAATGACCACTTGGGAGAGATGAGGATCCCGGTGCCACCACCCCGCTGACCAGAAGCTCTCTGGGTGTGCGAGAACATGTGGGCGGACGAAGAGAGAGCAGTAGGAGTAGCAGTGTTGTCTGTGGTGATCCATGTTTCCGTCAGTGCCAAGAAGTCGAGGGACTGGAGGGAGGCATAGGCTGAGATGAACTCTGCCTTGTTGGCCGCAGATCGGCAGTTCCAGAGGCTACCGGAGACCTGGAACTCCACGTGGGTCGTGCGCGCTGGGACCATCAGATTAGGGTGGCCGCGGCCACGCGGTGTGGAGCGTTTGTATGGTCTGTGCAGAGAGGAGAGAACAGGGATAGACAGACACATAGCTGACAGGCTACAGAAGAGGCTACGCTAATGCAAAGGAGATTGGAATGACAAGTGGACTACACGTCTCGAATGTTCAGGAAGTTAAGCTTACGTAGCAAGAATCTTATTGATTAAAATGATTAAAA
>NW_025753707.1:0-10245 GCF_021184085.1 Oncorhynchus gorbuscha | reverse complement strand
GATGTGCAGGTAGAGATACTGGAGTGATAGATGTGCAGATGATGATGTGCAGGTAGAGATACTGGAGTGATAGATGTGCAGATGATGATGTGCAGGTAGAGATACTGGAGTGATAGATGTGCAGATGATGATGTGCAGGTAGAGATACTGGAGTGATAGATGTGCAGATGATGTGCAGGTAGAGATACTGGAGTGATAGATGTGCAGATGATGATGCAGGTAGGAGATACTGGATGATGATAGATGTGCAGATGATGATGTGCAGGTAGAGATACTGGAGTGATAGATGTGCAGATGATGATGTGCAGGTAGAGATACTGGAGTGATGGATGTGCAGATGATGATGTGCAGGTAGAGATACTGGAGTGATAGATGTGCAGATGATGATGTGCAGGTAGAGATACTGGAGTGATGGATGTGCAGATGATGATGTGCAGGTAGAGATACTGGAGTGATAGATGTGCAGATGATGATGTGCAGGTAGAGATACTGGAGTGATAGATGTGCAGATGATGATGTGCAGGTAGAGATACTGGGATCCAAAAGAGCAAGAGGGTAAGTAATAATATGGGCATGAGGTAGTAGGGTGTGCTATTTACAGATTGTCACGACTTTCACCGAGATAGGTCCCTCTCCTTGTTCGGGCGGCGTTCGGCGGTCGACGTCAGCGGTCTTCTAGCCATCGCCGATCCACCTTTCATTTTCCGTTTGTTTTGTCTTGTTTTCCCGCACACCTGGTTTGCATTCCCTCATTTACTCGTCTTGCATATAACCCTGTTTCCCCCATGTCTGTGTGTGGAGTTGTTCTATGTAAATGTATGTGTACTCCAGGCTGGTTATTGTAACCCTTGTGTGTGGAGTTGTTCTATGTAAATGTATGTGTACTCCAGGCTGGTTATTGTAACCCTTGTGTGTGGAGTTGTTCTATGTAAATGTACGTGTACTCCAGGCTGGTTATTGTAACCCTTGTGTGTGGAGTTGTTCTATGTAAATGTATGTGTACTCCAGGCTGGTTATTGTAACCCTTGTGTGTGGAGTTGTTCTATGTAAATGTATGTGTACTCCAGGCTGGTTATTGTAACCCTTGTGTGTTTAGTTCTCTTGGTACCGTGTTTTGCTCGCCTCAATAAAGGGCTCTGTTTGCAACCCATTTCTGCTCTCCTGCGCCTGACTTCCCTGCAGACAGTCACTCCTTTACACAGATAGGCTGTGGACAGTGTACAGTGATCGGCAAGCTGCTCAGACAGCTGATGGTTAAAGTTAGAGAGGGAGATATAAGACTCCAGCTTCAGATATTTTTGCAATTTGTTCCAGTCATTGGCAGCAGAGAACTGGAAGAAAAAGGCGGCCAAAGAAAGTGCTGGCTTTGGGGATGACCCGTGCAATATTCCTGCTGGAGCACATGCTACTGGTGGGTGTTGCTATGGTGACCAGTGAAATGAGATAAGGCGGGTTTCACTTAGCAAAGACTTGCAGATGACCTGCAGCCAGTGGGGTTGGCGACATGAGTGAAGAAGGCTTTGTTGCGAAATCGGAAGCCGATTCTAGATTTAACTTTGGATTGGCGATGTTTAATGTGAGTCTGGAAGGAGAGTTTACAATCTAACCAGACACCTAGGTATTCGTAGGTGTCCATATATTTTAGGTCAGAACCGCCAGAGTCAGGATGCCAGTCAGGTGGGCGGGTGCGGCAGCTAATGGTTGACAAGCATGCATTTAGTTTACTAACGTTTAAGAGCAGTTGGAGGCCACGGAACGAGTGTTGTATGGCATTGAAGCTCGTTTGGAGGTTTGTTAGCACAGTGTCCAAAGAAGGGCCAGAAGTATACAGAATGGTGTCACCTGCGTAGAGGTGGATCAGAGAATCACCAGCAGCAAGAGCGACATCATTGACATATACAGAGCAAAGAATCAACCCGAGAATTGAACACTGTAACACCCACATAGAGACTGCCAGAGGTTCGAACAACAGTCCCTCCGATTTGACACACTGAACTCTATCTGAGAAGTAGTTGGTGAACCAGGTGAGGCAGTCATTTGAGAAGCCAAGGCTATTGAGTCTGCCGATAAGAATGCGGTGATTGTCAGCGTCGAAAGCCTTGGCTAGGTCAATGAAGACGGCTGCACAGTACTGTATTTTATCGATGGCGGTTATGATATCGTTTAGTACCTTGAGCGTGGCTGAGGTGCACCCGTGACCAGCTCGGAAACCAGATTGCACAGGGGAGAAGACACGGTGGGATTCGAAATGGTCGATGATCTGTTTATTAACTTGGCTTTCGAAGATTTTCAAAAGGCAGTGCAGGATGGATATAGGTCTATATCAGTTTGGGTCTAGAGTGTCTCCCGCTTTGAAGAGGAGGATGACCTCGGCAGCTTTACAATCTTTGGGGTTCTCAGACAATACAAAAGAGAGTTTGAATTGGATAGTAAAAGGGGTTGCAAACATTTTGGCGGATCATTTTAGAGAGGGTGCAGATTGTCTAACCGAAGCTGATTTGTTGAGATCCAGATTTTGCAGTTCTTTCAGAACATCAGCTGTCTGGGTTTCAGCTAGCCGGGAGAAGGGCCTAGCTTGAGGCTAGCTCCAGGCTAACTGGTGCTTTCTTCAGGACAGAAACCCCCTTGGACGGTTATGTCTGTAGACCAGTCGTGATGGATCGGTGAGGCTCCCTGTCGGAAGCAAAGGGTCATGGCCAATTGGCAAAAGAGTAATCTCTTCGGCTAGCTGGGAGATGGGCCTAGTTCGAGGCTAGCTCCAGGCTAACTGGTGCTTGCTTCAGGACAGAGACGTTAGACAGGAGTAGCCATTCGGATAGCAGCTAGCTAGCTAGCTAAGGTTCAGAGATGGCGGTAGGAATCCAGAGATGTGGTAGAGAGAAGCAGTCTGATATGCTCTGGGTTGATATCGTGCTGTGCAGGCTAGCAGGAATTGACTGGGTTGAGGCTGGCAGTCCTGGTTAACGGTGATGACCGCTAGCAGTGGCTAACTGACTACTAGCTATGAGCTCGTTAGCTTGCTAGCTTCTGAACGTGCTTCCGGTTCTAAAGTGTAGAAATAGCAGATCCAGACCATATTGGGTTGTAGGAGAGCATGTTCAGTCCGTAGATGGAAAATGAGATTTAAAAATAATACAAATATATAACGATATATACAATCAAAACAGACATCACCACCGCTACGCCATCTTGGCTCTCCGAAATGATGCAATTTTTGACCCCTTGGAGTCAGAATTGACCCCTGTTGGTGGTTTTATGGAATTGCAATGTTGCAGAGTAAGATTTATTCTGTGTAATGTGTATAATGTCTTCCGTGTGAGATTTCTTCTTCCAATATATTTGTTGCGGGTTACTACCGCTCCTCGCTCTCCATCTCCCCTCAACTCGTTATGCATGCAGCAGTAAGAGTAAGTCAAATAATGGTTTGTAATTCAATAGAGCGATCTTAACTCATTTAGTTGTGCTAAGGGCTGACTGAGGGAGACAAAGAGCTCAAAATGTTGCCGCTGTGCTCATTATGTATATTTAAAACAATTAGCAATTCAAGGCCACACAGTGTGGTGGTGGGGGGAGAGGAGAGGAGGGGAGGAGAGAGGAGACGGGAGGGGAGAGCATTAGCTTCAAAGCCTGCTGCTAGGACTAACCCTGTAGCCCAGTTACCAGGTCATTCTCCTGAAGAGGACGGGAAGATGCAATTAAAATCATTTAAAACAATGTGTAACCACAGACTGCTGCATATTACTGTGTGTTGCTGTACAATACTAGTGACCTCAGCGTCCCTGTTCTCTCCCTGGGTTAGTCTAACCATTAGACTGCTGCATATTACTGTGTGTTGCTGTACAATACTAGTGACCTCAGCGTCCCTGTTCTCTCCTGGGTTAGTCTAACCATTAGACTGCTGCATATTACTGTGTGTTGCTGTACAATACTAGTGACCTCAGCGTCCCTGTTCTCTCCTGGGTTAGTCTAACCATTAGACTGCTGCATATTACTGTGTGTTGCTGTACAATACTAGTGACCTCAGCGTCCCTGTTCTCTCCCTGGGTTAGTCTAACCATTAGACGGCTGCATATTACTGTGTGTTGCTGTACAATACTAGTGACCTCAGCGTCCCTGTTCTCTCCCTGGGTTAGTCTAACCATTAGACTGCTGCATATTACTGTGTGTTGCTGTACAATACTAGTGACCTCAGCGTCCCTGTTCTCTCCTGGGTTATTACTGTGTGTTGCTCTACTAACCATTAGACCCATTAGCTGCATATTACTGTGTGTTGCTGTACAATACTAGTGACCTCAGCGTCCCTGTTCTTAGACTCCTGGGTTAGTCTAACCATTAGACTGCTGCATATTACTGTGTGTTGCTGTACAATACTAGTGACCTCAGCATCCCTGTTCTCTCCCTGGGTTAGTCTAACCATTAGACGGCTGCATATTACTGTGTGTTGCTGTACAATACTAGTGACCTCAGCGTCCCTGTTCTCTCCCTGGGTTAGTCTAACCATTAGACTGCTGAATATTACTGTGTGTTGCTGTACAATACTAGTGACCTCAGCGTCCCTGTTCTCTCCCTGGGTTAGTCTAACCATTAGACTGCTGCATATTACTGTGTGTTGCTGTACAATACTAGTGACCTCAGCGTCCCTGTTCTCTCCCTGGGTTAGTCTAACCATTAGACTGCTGCATATTACTGTGTGTTGCTGTACAATACTAGCGACCTCAGCGTCCCTGTTCTCTCCCTGGGTTAGGCCAGCCATTAGACAGCTGCATATTACTGTGTGTTGCTGTACAATACTAGTGACCTCAGCGTCCCTGTTCTCTCCCTGGGTTAGTCTAACCATTAGAGCTTAGGGCGTCCCTGTTCTCTCCTGGGTTAGGCCAACCATTAGAGCTTAGGGCCCTGTTCTCTCCCTGGGTTAGGCCAGCCATTAGACCTCAGCGTCCCTGTTCTCTCCCTGGGTTAGTCTAACCATTAGAGCTTAGGGCTCTGTTCTCTCCCTGGGTTCGTCTAACCATTAGAGCTTAGGGCCCTGTTCACTCCCTGGGTTAGGCCAACCATTAGAGCTTAGGGCCCTGTTCTCTCCCTGGGTTAGTCTAACCATTAGAGCTTAGGGCTCTGTTCTCTCCCTGGGTTAGTCTAACCATTAGAGCTTAGGGCTCCAGAATGGCGCAGTGGTCTAAGGCACTGCATCTCAGTGCTAGAGGCCTCAATACAGACACTTTGGTTCGAATCCAGGCTGTATCACAACCGGCCGTGATTGGGAGTCCCAAAGGGCGGTGCACAATTGGCCCAGCGTCGTCCTTGTTTGACCGGTGTAGGCTGTCATTGTAAATAAGAATCTGTTCTTAACTGACTAGCCTAGTTAAATGAAGGTGAAATAAAACATCATTTAAAGAAGAACAGACTTTCAGTTCTCTCCCTGGGTTAGGACAGCCCTGCAGAGCAGGTAGAATCCTCTTCTAAATGAATCACATCTGTAATTGCTGCAGGAGATTTTTCCACTAACTATTAACTCTGTCATGGGAAGACATTCACAATCACAACACCTTGGTTTCATTAATAGAAAATAAAATACTTTTGAAAATGTTTGATATTTCTCTATCAGTATGAAAATGTAGATCAGGTTGTGTACAACTGTAGGACAATACATCTACTGTAATGCCTTCTGAGATGTCTTTATGAGGCAGCAAAATGTACAACAGGGCAAGGGGTGTGTAGACTTTCACTGGTCACAACTGAAGTCTACTGGTCAATATACTACCACAACACTGATATCTGTTAATATAACTGAAGTCAATATACTACCACAACACTGATATCTGTTAATACAACTGAAGTCAATATACTACCACAACACTGATATCTGTTAATATAACTGAAGTCAATATACTACCACAACACTGATATCTGTTAATATAACTGAAGTTAATATACTACCACAACACTGATATCTGTTAATATAACTGAAGTCTACTGGTCAATATACTACCACAACACTGATATCTGTTAATATAACTGAAGTCAATATACTACCACAACACTGATATCTGTTAATATAACTGAAGTCAATATACTACCACAACACTGATATCTGTTAATATAACTGAAGTCAATATACTACCACAACACTGATATCTGTTAATACAACTGAAGTCTACTGGTCAATATACTACCACAACACTGATATCTGTTAATATAACTGAAGTCAATATACTACCACAACACTGATATCTGTTAATACAACTGAAGTCAATATACTACCACAACACTGACATCTGTTAATATAACTGAAGTCTACTGGTCAATATACTACCACAACACTGATATCTGTTAATATAACTGAAGTCAATATACTACCACAACACTGATATCTGTTAATATAACTGAAGTCTACTGGTCAATATACTACCACAACACTGATATCTGTTAATACAACTGAAGTCTACTGGTCAATATACTACCACAACACTGATATCTGTTAATATAACTGAAGTCTACTGGTCAATATACTACCACAACACTGATATCTGTTAATACAACTGAAGTCTACTGGTCAATATACTACCACAACACTGATATCTGTTAATATAACTGAAGTCTACTGGTCAATATACTACCACAACACTGATATCTGTTAATATAACTGAAGTCTACTGGTCAATATACTACCACAACACTGATATCTGTTAATATAACTGAAGTCTACTGGTCAATATACTACCACAACACTGATATCTGTTAATATAACTGAAGTCTACTGGTCAATATACTACCACAACACTGATATCTGTTAATATAACTGAAGTCTACTGGTCAATATACTACCACAACACTGATATCTGTTAATATAACTGAAGTCAATATACTACCACAACACTGATATCTGTTAATATAACTGAAGTCTACTGGTCAATATACTACCACAACACTGATATCTGTTAATATAACTGAAGTCTACTGGTCAATATACTACCACAACACTGATATCTGTTAATATAACTGAAGTCAATATACTACCACAACACTGTCTCTCAGTCCTGCTGAAATATACCCAATCACCACAACACTGATATCTGAAATATACCCAATCACCACAACACTGATATCTGAAATATACCCAATCACCACAACACTGATATCTGAAATATACCCAATCACCACAACACTGATATCTGAAATATACCCAATCACCACAACACTGATATCTGAAATATACCCAATCACCACAACACTGATATCTGAAATATACCCAATCACCACAACACTGTCTCTCAGTCCTGCTGAAATATACCCAATCACCACAACACTGTCTCTCAGCCCTGATGAAATATACCCAATCACCACAACACTGTCTCTCAGCCCTGCTGAAATATACCCAATCACCACAACACTGTCTCTCAGCCCTGATGAAATATACCCAATCACCACAACACTGTCTCTCAGCCCTGCTGAAATATACCCAATCACCACAACACTGTCTCTCCGTCCTGATGAAATATACCCAATCACCACAACACTGTCTCTCAGCCCTGCTGAAATATACCCAATCACCACAACACTGTCTCTCAGCCCTGCTGAAACATACCCAATCACCACAACACTGTCTCTCAGCCCTGCTGAAACATACCCAATCACCACAACACTGTCTCTCAGCCCTGCTGAAATATACCCAATCACCACAACACAGTCTCTCAGCCCTGCTGAAATATACCCAATCACCACAACACTGATATCTGAAATATACCCAATCACCACAACACTGATATCTGAAATATACCCAATCACCACAACACTGATATCTGAAATATACCCAATCACCACAACACTGATATCTGAAATATACCAATCACCACAACACTGATATCTGAAAATATACCCAATCACCACAACACTGATATCTGAAATATACCCAATCACCACAACACTGATATCTGAAATATACCCAATCACCACAACACTGATATCTGAAATATACCCAATCACCACAACACTGATATCTGAAATATACCCAATCACCACAACACTGATATCTGAAATATACCCAATCACCACAACACTGATATCTGAAATATACCCAATCACCACAACACTGTCTCTCAGCCCTGATGAAATATACCCAATCACCACAACACTGATATGTGAAATATACCCAATCACCACAACACTGATATCTGAAATATACCCAATCACCACAACACTGTCTCTCATCTGAAATATACCCAATCACCACAACACTGTCTCTCAGCCCTGATGAAATATACCCAATCACCACAACACTGATATCTGAAATATACCCAATCACCACAACACTGATATCTGAAATATACCCAATCACCACAACACTGTCTCTCAGCCCTGCTGAAATATACCCAATCACCACAACACTGATATCTGAAATATACCCAATCACCACAACACTGTCTCTCAGCCCTGCTGAAATATACCCAATCACCACAACACTGTCTCTCAGCCCTGATGAAATATACCCAATCACCACAACACTGATATCTGAAATATACCCAATCACCACAACACTGATATCTGAAATATACCCAATCACCACAACACTGTCTCTCAGCCCTGCTGAAATATACCCAATCACCACAACACTGATATCTGAAATATACCCAATCACCACAACACTGATATCCTGAAATATACCCAATCACCACAACACTGTCTCTCAGCCCTGATGAAATATACCCAATCACCACAACACTGATAGCCCTGCTGAAATATACCCAATCACCACAACACTGATAGCCTGATGAAATATACCCAATCACCACAACACTGATATCTGAAATATACCCAATCACCACAACACTGTCTCTCCGTCTGGAAATATACCCAATCACCACAACACTGTCTCTGAAATATACCCAATCACCACAACACTGATATCTGAAATATACCCAATCACCACAACACTGTCTCTCAGCCCTGCTGAAATATACCCAATCACCACAACACTGTCTCTCAGCCCTGCTGAAATATACCCAATCACCACAACACTGTCTCTCAGCCCTGCTGAAATATACCCAATCACCACAACACTGATATCTGAAATATACCCAATCACCACAACACTGATATCTGAAATATACCCAATCACCACAACACTGATATCTGAAATATACCCAATCACCACAACACTGATATCTGAAATATACCCAATCACCACAACACTGATATCTGAAATATACCCAATCACCACAACACTGATATCTGAAACATACCCAATCACCACAACACTGATATGATGAAATATACCCAATCACCACAACACTGATATCTGAAACATACCCAATCACCACAACACTGATATCTGAAATATACCCAATCACCACAACACTGATATCTGAAATATACCCAATCACCACAACACTGTCTCTCAGCTCCGCTGAAATATACCCAATCACCACAACACTGATATCTGAAATATACCCAATCACCACAACACTGATCTCTGATGAAATATACCCAATCACCACAACACTGATATCTGAAATATGCCCAATCAGCACAACACTGTCTCTCCATGAAATATACCCAATCACCACAACACTGATATCTGAAATATACCCAATCACCACAACACTGATATCTGAAATATACCCAATCACCACAACACTGTCTCTCAGCCCTGCTGAAATATACCCAATCACCACAACACTGATACCAATATACCCAATCACCACAACACTGTCTATGCTGAAATATACCCAATCACCACAACACTGATATCTGAAATATACCCACACCACAACACTGATATCTGAAATATACCCAATCACCACAACACTGATATCTGAAATATACCCAATCACCACAACACTGATATCTGAAATATACCTAATCACCACAACACTGATATCTGAAATATACCCAATCACCACAACACTGATATCGAAATATACCCAATCACCACAACACTGATATCTGAAATACCCAATCACCACAACACTGATATCTGAAATATACCCAATCACCACAACACTGTCTCTCAGCCCTCCCAATCACCACAACACTGATATCTGAAATATACCCAATCACCACAACACTGATATCTGAAATATACCCAATCACCACAACACTGATATCTGAAATATACCCAATCATCAACAACACTGTCTCTCAGCCCTGATGAAATATACCCAATCACCACAACACAGTCTCTCAGCCCTGCTGAAATATACCCAATCACCACAACACTGATATCTGAAATATACCCAATCACCACAACAC
>NW_025753706.1:0-10246 GCF_021184085.1 Oncorhynchus gorbuscha | reverse complement strand
TCTGTCTTCTCATAGTTAATACCACATCTGATCCTTCTGTCTTCTCAGGGCTGTATTTAAACTGACTCTAGATCAGTATTGGTGAACCTACTTTCTCAGGGCTGCATTTAAACTGACTCTAGATGTATTGGTGAACCTACTTTCTCAGAACACTTAAACTGACTCTGGATCCCAGTATAGTTCCTATACGTTTTCACTGTTGTGGTCTGTCTCGCTAGGGCAGCCCGAAGAGTTTCGTCTCAGGAGGTTTCCGTCGTACTCAGGAAAGGTGAGGTACAGGTTCCTGAAGAATTCTACGTGCTTGTTCTTCACTCTCAGCTTCTTAGGAGAGTTCCAATGGATCACCTGGCAAGGGGAGGACGGGGGAGAGAGAGAGGGGAGGAAGGGGAGAGAGGGAGGGAGGAAGGGGAGAGGAGGGAGGAGGGGGTGGGGAGGGAGAGAGAGAGGGGAGGGAGGGCGGGGGAGAGAGAGGCGGAGAAAGGGGAGAGAGAGAGGGAGGGAGGAGGGGAGAGGAAGGAGAGGGAGGGGGAGGGGGAGGAAGGGGGAGAGGGAGGAGGGGGGAGGGAGAGAGGGAGGGGAGGGAGGAGGGAGAGGGGGAGGAGGAAGGGGGAGAGAGGGAGGAGGAAGGGGGAGAGGGAGGGAGGAAAGGGGGAGAGAGGGGAGGGAGGAAGGGGGGAGAGGGGGAGGAGGAAGGGAGGGAGAGAGAGGGAGGAGGATGGGGGGAAGAGGCGGAGAGAGGAGAGAGGAGAGGGAGAGAGGGAAGGGGAGAGAGGGAGGGAGGAAGGAGGAAGGGGGAGGGAGAGAAGGGAGAGGAGGGGAGAGAGGGAGGTAGAAGGTAAGAGGAAGGGGAGAGAGGGAGGGAGGAAGAGAAGAGAGAGTAAGAGGGGAAGGGGAGAGAGAGGGAGGGAGGAAGGGGAGAGAGGGAGGGAGGAAGAGAGGGAGAGGAAGGGGGAGAGAGGGGAGGAGGAAGGGGGGAGAGGGAGGAAGAGAGAGAGAGGGAGGAAGGGGAGAGAGAGGAGAGAGAAGAAAGAAAGAGAGGCATAGAGTGAGATGGGAAGATACTGAAAAGCGCTAAGTGCCTGTTCTTCACAACAAGTTCCAATGAATCACTTGTGAGTGGGGAGAGGAGGAGACAGAGGGACAGAGATGACAGGCCAGTCAGAGAAACAGACAGAGATGACAGGCCAGTCAGAGAAACAGACAGAGATGACAGGCCAGTCAGAGAGACAGAGATGACAGACCAGTCAGAGAGACAGAGAGAGATGACAGACCAGTCAGAGAGACAGAGAGAGATGACAGGCCAGTCAGAGAGACAGAGAGAGATGACAGGCCAGTCAGAGAGACAGAGATGACAGGCCAGTCAGAGAGACAGAGATGACAGGCCAGTCAGAGAGACAGAGATGACAGGCCAGTCAGAGAGACAGAGAGAGATGACAGACCAGTCAGAGAGACAGAGAGAGATGACAGACCAGTCACAGAGACAGAGAGAGATGACAGACAAGTCAGAGAGACAGAGATGACAGGCCAGTCAGAGAGACAGAGATGACAGACCAGTCAAAGAGACAGAGATGACAGACCAGTCAGAGAGACAGAGAGAGATGACAGACCAGTCAGAGAGAGTAGAAGCATCTGGAAGGGGCAGGGTGCATGATGCCGACATTACTCCGCTGTCACACACACACACACACACACACACACACACACACACACACACACACACACACACACACACACACACACACACACACACACACACACACACACACACACACACACACACACACACACACACAAAGAGGGTGTATGGAAACAGCTGCCATCTGTGTGTGAGATGCTGAACTCACCTTGAGGTCTGAAACATCCTTGTAGCACTTCTCAGAGCGGGTGTGGTCTGACAGCTGGACGTTCCCAGAAGCAGGGCAGCTGGTGAACCAGGAAGGGGTTCTGTTTGATCACAGCGTTGAAGATGTCCTGCAGACACACACACAGATCAGACCTTAGTGTAGATAACAGATAGAGAGATCAGACCTTAGTGTAGATAACAGATAGAGAGATCAGACCTTAGTGTAGATAACAGATAGACTAGACCTTACAGATCAGACCTTAGTGTAGATAACAGATAGAGAGATCAGACCTTAGTGTAGATAACAGATAGAGAGATCAGACCTTAGTGTAGATAACAGATAGAAACTAGACCTTACAGATCAGACCTTAGTGTAGATAACAGATAGAGATCAGACCTTACAGATCAGACCTTAGTGTAGATAACAGATACAGAGATCAGACCTTAGTGTAGATAACAGATAGAGAGATCAGACTTTAGTGTAGATAACAGATAGAGACTAGACCTTACAGATCAGACCTTAGTGTAGATAACAGATAGAGATCAGACCTTACAGATCAGACCTTAGTGTAGATAACAGATACAGAGATCAGACCTTAGTGTAGATAACAGATAGAGACCGTACAGATCAGACCTTAGTGTAGAGAACAGATAGAGAGATCAGACCTTAGTGTAGATAACAGATAGAGAGATCAGACCTTAGTGTAGATAACAGATAGAGATCAGACCTTAGAGAGATCAGACCTTAGTGTAGATAACAGATAGAGAGTTCAGACCTTAGTGTAGATAACAGATAGAGATCAGACCTTAGAGAGATCAGACCTTAGTGTAGATAACAGATAGAGGGGGGGGGCCCTGATCCTAGATCATAATGAATCAGATTACATAGACAGGGGGGATGATCCTAGATCATAATGAATCAGATTACATAGACAGGAGGGGGGGGGGCTGATCCTAGATCATAATGAATCAGATAACATAGACATGAGGGGGAGGGGTGTGCCCTGATCCTAGATCATAATGAATCAGATAACATAGACAGGAGGGAGGGGGCCCTGATCCTAGATCATAATGAATCAGATTAAACTCTTCACCATAGGTGAAACAGACACTGTCTTGGTACCATTGTGGAAAGTCATACCGATAGAGACTCTGTCATTTTTTCAAACAACCATCTTTATTCATTATCGATGAATTATGCCAATAATGGGGCCGAGTCAAAGCTAACACTCTGGACTGTTGGGCCGATCAGCCAAACCTGATACTGTAAACCAGAGATCTTATATAGGACATCTAAAGAAATGCTTAGTCATGGCTGGTTCCACCCCTCCCATGCTGATCGGGGGGCATCATCAAGACACCTCCCATGCTGATCGGGGGGCATCGTCAAGACACCTCCCATGCTGATCGGGGGGCATCATCAAGACACCTCCCATGCTGATCGGGGGCATCAAGACACCTCCCATGCTGATCGGGGGCATCATCAAGACACCTCCCATGCTGATCGGGGGCATCGTCAAGACACCTCCATGCTGATCGGGGGCATCGTCCTCAAGACACCTCCCATGCTGATCGGGGGCATCAAGACCCCTTGGTTCATCTGCTGGTTATCTACACAGGATGTTATTTGTACCCCCAACCCGGCTGCGTTTCCCAGATGCCAGGATGTTGTTGTACCGCCAACCCGGCTTCGTTTCCCAGATGCCAGGATGATGAGACAGTGAGGGATTGTTCTAAACTCTTCCAGGCTAACTCTGTCTCCAGTCTCATCTCTGTCTCCAGTCTCATCTCTGTCTCCAGTCCAGTCTCATCTCTGTCTCCAGTCCAGTCTCATCTCTGTCTCCAGTCCAGTCTCATCTCTGTCTCCAGTCTCATCTCTGTCTCCAGTCTCATCTCTGTCTCCAGTCTCATCTCTGTCTCCAGTCTCATCTCTGTCTCCAGTCTCATCTCTGTCTCCAGTCTCATCTCTGTCTCCAGTCTCATCTCTGTCTCCAGTCTCATCTCTGTCTCCAGTCTCATCTCTGTCTTCAGTCTCATCTCTGTCTCCAGTCCAGTCTCATCTCTGTTTCCAGTCCAGTCTCATCTCTGTCTCCAGTCCAGTCTCATCTCTGTCTCCAGTCCAGTCTCATCTCTGTCTCCAGTCCAGTCTCATCTCTGTCTCCAGTCCAGTCTCTGTCTCCAGTCTCATCTCTATCTCCAGTCTCGTCTCCAGTCTCATCTCTGTCTCCAGTCTCATCTCTGTCTCCAGTCTCATCTCTGTCTCCAGGCTCATCTCTGTCTCCAGGCTCAACTCTGTCTCCAGGCTCAACTCTGTCTCCAGGCTCAACTCTGTCTCCAGGCTAACTCTGTCTCCAGGCTAACTCTGTCTCCAGGCTAACTCTGTCTCCAGGCTAACTCTGTCTCCAGGCTCATCTCTGTCTCCAGGCTCATCTCTGTCTCCAGTCTCATCTCTGTCTCCAGTCTCATCTCTGTCTCCAGTCTCATCTCTGTCTCCAGTCTCATCTCTATCTCCAGTCTCATCTCTGTCTCCAGTCTCATCTCTGTCAGTCTCATCTCTCATCTCTGTCTCCTGTCCAGTCTCATCTCTGTCTCTGTCCAGTCATCTCTGTCTCCAGTCCAGTCTCATCTCTGTCTCCAGTCTCATCCTGTCTCTCCCCATCTCTGTTCCAGTCTCATCTCTGTCTCCAGTCTCATCTCTGTCTCAGTCTCATCTCTGTCTCCAGTCTCATCTCTGTCTCCAGTCTCATCTCTGTCTCAGTCTCATCTCTGTCTCCAGTCATCTCGGTCTCCAGTCTCATCTCGGTCTCAGTCTCATCTCTGTCTCCAGTCTCATCTCTGTCTCCAGTCTCATCTCTGTCTCAGTCTCATCTCTGTCTCCAGTCTCATCTCTGTCTCCAGTCTCATCTCTGTCTCCTCTCAGTCCAGTCTCATCTCTGTCTCCAGTCCAGTCCAGTCTCATCTCTGTCTCCAGTCTCATCTCTGTCTCCAGTCTCATCTCTGTCTCCAGTCTCATCTCTGTCTCCAGTCTCATCTCTGTCTCCAGTCTCATCTCTGTCTCCAGTCTCATCTCTGTCTCCAGTCTCATCTCTGTCTCCAGTCTCATCTCTGTCTCCAGTCTCATCTCTATCTCCAGTCTCATCTCTATCTCCAGTCTCATCTCTATCTCCAGTCTCATCTCTGTCTCATCTCTGTCTCAGTCTCATCTCTATCTCAGTCTCGTCTCCAGTCTCATCTCTGTCTCCAGTCTCATCTCTGTCTCCAGTCTCATCTCTGTCTCCAGTCTCATCTCTGTCTCAGTCTCATCTCTGTCTCCAGTCTCATCTCTAGTCTCATCTCTGTCTCCTGTCTCATCTCTGTCTCCAGTCTCATCTCTGTCTCCAGTCTCATCTCTGTCTCTCTATCTCATCTCTGTCTCCAGTCTCATCTCTGTCTCCAGTCTCATCTCTGTCTCCAGTCTCATCTCTGTCTCCAGTCTCATCTCTGTCTCCTGTCCAGCCCCATCTCTGTCCTGTCCAGTCTCATCTCTGTCTCCAGTCCAGTCTCATCTCTGTTCTCCAGTCTCATCTCTGTCTCCAGTCTCATCTCTGTCTCCAGTCTCATCTCTGTCTCCAGTCTCATCTCTGTCTCCAGTCTGAGTCTCATCTTCTGTCTCTCTCAGTCTCATCTCTCTGTCCTCCAGTCTCATCTCTGTCCTTGTCTCAGGTCTCTGTTCCCCCAGTCTCATCTCTGTTCAAACCCTCTTCAGTCTCAGTTCTCACTTCTCCCAGTCTCACTCATCTCTGTCCAGTCCAGTCTCATCTCTGTCTCCAGTCTCATTCTGTCTCCAGTCTCATCTCTATCTCCAGTCTCATCTCTGTCTGTCTCATCTCTGTCTCCAGTCTCATCTCTGTCTCCAGTCTCATCTCTGTCTGTCCTCATCTCTGTCTCCAGTCTCATCTCTATCTCCAGTCTCATCTCTATCTCCAGTCTCATCTCTATCTCCAGTCTCATCTCTATCTCATCTCTCTGTCTCCAGTCTCATCTCTCCAGTCTCCTGTCTCATCTCTGTCTCCAGTCTCATCTCTGTCTCCAGTCTCATCTCTGTCTCCAGTCTCATCTCTGTCTCCAGTCTCATCTCTGTCTCCAGTCTCATCTCTGTCTCCAGTCTCATCTCTGTCTCCAGTCTCATCTCTGTCTCCAGTCTCATCTCTGTCTCCAGTCTCATCTCTGTCTCCAGTCTCATCTCTGTCTCCAGTCTCATCTCTGTCTCCAGTCTCATCTCTGTCTCCAGTCTCATCTCTATCTCCAGTCTCATCTCTGTCTCATCTCTGTCTCCAGTCTCATCTGTATCTCCAGTCTCATCTCTGTCTCCATCTCTGTCTCCAGTCTCATCTCTGTCTCCAGTCTCATCTCTGTCTCCAGTCTCATCTCTGTCTCCAGTCTCATCTCTGTCTCCAGTCTCATCTCTGTCTCCAGTCTCATCTCTGTCTCCAGTCTCATCTCTGTCTCCAGTCTCATCTCTGTCTCCAGTCTCATCTCTGTCTCCAGTCTCATCTCTGTCTCCAGTCTCATCTCTGTCTCCAGTCTCATCTCTGTCTCCAGTCTCATCTCTGTCTCCAGTCTCATCTCTGTCTCCAGTCTCATCTCTGTCTCCAGTCTCATCTCTGTCTCCAGTCTCATCTCTGTCTCCAGTCTCATCTCTGTCTCCTGTCCAGTCTCATCTCTGTCTCCTGTCCAGTCTCATCTCTGTCTCCAGTCCAGTCTCATCTCTGTCTCCAGTCTCATCTCTGTCTCCAGTCTCATCTCTGTCTCCAGTCTCATCTCTGTCTCCAGTCTCATCTCTGTCTCCAGTCTGATCTCTGTCTCCAGTCTCATCTCTGTCTCCAGTCTCATCTCTGTCTCCAGTCTCATCTCGGTCTCCAGTCTCATCTCTGTCTCCAGTCTCATCTCTGTCTCCAGTCTCATCTCGGTCTCCAGTCTCATCTCTGTCTCCAGTCTCATCTCTGTCTCCAGTCTCATCTCTGTCTCCAGTCCAGTCTCATCTCTGTCTCCAGTCCAGTCTCATCTCTGTCTCCAGTCTCATCTCTGTCTCCAGTCTCATCTCTGTCTCCAGTCTCATCTCTGTCTCCAGTCTCATCTCTGTCTCCAGTCTCATCTCTGTCTCCAGTCTCATCTCTGTCTCCAGTCTCATCTCTGTCTCCAGTCTCATCTCTGTCTCCAGTCTCATCTCTATCTCCAGTCTCATCTCTATCTCCAGTCTCATCTCTGTCTCATCTCTGTCTCCAGTCTCATCTCTATCTCCAGTCTCGTCTCCAGTCTCATCTCTGTCTCCAGTCTCATCTCTGTCTCCAGTCTCATCTCTGTCTCCAGTCTCATCTCTGTCTCCAGTCTCATCTCTGTCTCCAGTCTCATCTCTATCTCATCTCTGTCTCCTGTCTCATCTCTGTCTCCAGTCTCATCTCTGTCTCCAGTCTCATCTCTGTCTCCAGTCTCATCTCTGTCTCCAGTCTCATCTCTGTCTCCAGTCTCATCTCTGTCTCCAGTCTCATCTCTGTCTCCAGTCTCATCTCTGTCTCCAGTCTCATCTCTGTCTCCAGTCTCATCTCTGTCTCCAGTCTCATCTCTGTCTCCAGTCTCATCTCTGTCTCCAGTCTCATCTCTGTCTCCAGTCTCATCTCTGTCTCCAGTCTCATCTCTGTCTCCAGTCTCATCTCTGTCTCCAGTCTCATCTCTGTCTCCAGTCTCATCTCTGTCTCCAGTCTCATCTCTGTCTCCAGTCTCATCTCTGTCTCCAGTCTCATCTCTGTCTCCAGTCTCATCTCTGTCTCCAGTCTCATCTCTGTCTCCAGTCTCATCTCTGTCTCCAGTCTCATCTCTGTCTCCAGTCTCATCTCTGTCTCCAGTCTCATCTCTGTCTCCAGTCTCATCTCTGTCTCCAGTCTCATCTCTGTCTCCAGTCTCATCTCTGTCTCCAGTCTCATCTGTATCTCCAGTCTCATCTCTGTCTCATCTCTGTCTCCAGTCTCATCTCTGTCTCCAGTCTCATCTCTGTCTCATCTCTGTCTCCAGTCTCATCTCTGTCTCCAGTCTCATCTCTGTCTCCAGTCTCATCTCTATCTCATCTCTGTCTCCAGTCTCATCTCTGTCTCCTGTCTCATCTCTGTCTCCAGTCTCATCTCTGTCTCCAGTCTCATCTCTGTCTCCAGTCTCATCTCTGTCTCCAGTCTCATCTCTGTCTCCAGTCTCATCTCTGTCTCCAGTCTCATCTCTGTCTCCAGTCTCATCTCTGTCTCCAGTCTCATCTCTGTCTCCAGTCTCATCTCTGTCTCCAGTCTCATCTCTGTCTCCAGTCTCATCTCTGTCTCCAGTCTCATCTCTGTCTCCAGTCTCATCTCTATCTCCAGTCTCATCTCTGTCTCATCTCTGTCTCCAGTCTCATCTGTATCTCCAGTCTCATCTCTGTCTCATCTCTGTCTCCAGTCTCATCTCTGTCTCCAGTCTCATCTCTGTCTCCAGTCTCATCTCTGTCTCATCTCTGTCTCCAGTCTCATCTCTGTCTCCAGTCTCATCTCTGTCTCCAGTCTCATCTCTGTCTCCAGTCTCATCTCTGTCTCCAGTCTCATCTCTGTCTCCAGTCTCATCTCTGTCTCCAGTCTCATCTCTGTCTCCAGTCTCATCTCTGTCTCCAGTCTCATCTCTATCTCATCTCTGTCTCCAGTCTCATCTCTGTCTCCAGTCTCATCTCTGTCTCCAGTCTCATCTCTGTCTCCAGTCTCATCTCTATCTCATCTCTGTCTCATCTCTGTCTCCAGTCTCATCTCTGTCTCCAGTCTCATCTCTGTCTCCAGTCTCATCTCTGTCTCCAGTCTCATCTCTGTCTCCAGTCTCATCTCTGTCTCCAGTCTCATCTCTAGTCTCATCTCTGTCTCCAGTCTCATCTCTGTCTCCAGTCTCATCTCTGTCTCCAGTCTCATCTCTGTCTCCAGTCTCATCTCTGTCTCCAGTCTCATCTCTGTCTCCAGTCTCATCTCTGTCTCCAGTCTCATCTCTGTCTCCAGTCTCATCTCTGTCTCCAGTCTCATCTCTGTCTCCAGTCTCATCTCTGTCTCCAGTCTCATCTCTGTCTCCAGTCTCATCTCTGTCTCCAGTCTCATCTCTGTCTCCAGTCTCATCTCTGTCTCCAGTCTCATCTCTGTCTCCAGTCTCATCTCTGTCTCCAGTCTCATCTCTGTCTCCAGTCTCATCTCTGTCTCCAGTCTCATCTCTGTCTCCAGTCTCATCTCTGTCTCCAGTCTCATCTCTGTCTCCAGTCTCATCTCTGTCTCCAGTCTCATCTCTGTCTCCAGTCTCATCTCTGTCTCCAGTCTCATCTCTGTCTCCAGTCTCATCTCTGTCTCCAGTCTCATCTCTGTCTCCAGTCTCATCTCTGTCTCCAGTCTCATCTCTGTCTCCAGTCTCATCTCTGTCTCCAGTCTCATCTCTGTCTCCAGTCTCATCTCTGTCTCCAGTCTCATCTCTGTCTCCAGTCTCATCTCTGTCTCCAGTCTCATCTCTGTCTCCAGTCTCATCTCTGTCTCCAGTCTCATCTCTATCTCATCTCTGTCTCCAGTCTCATCTCTGTCTCCAGTCTCATCTCTGTCTCCAGTCTCATCTCTGTCTCCAGTCTCATCTCTGTCTCCAGTCTCATCTCTATCTCATCTCTGTCTCCAGTCTCATCTCTGTCTCCAGTCTCATCTCTGTCTCCTGTCTCATCTCTGTCTCCTGTCTCATCTCTGTCTCCTGTCTCATCTCTGTCTCCTGTCTCATCTCTGTCTCCAGTCTCATCTCTGTCTCCAGTCTCATCTCTGTCTCCAGTCTCATCTCTGTCTCCAGTCTCATCTCTGTCTCCAGTCTCATCTCTGTCTCCAGTCTCATCTCTGTCTCCTGTCTCATCTCTGTCTCATCTCTTTCTCCAGTCTCATCTCTATCTCATCTCTTTCTCCAGTCTCATCTCTATCTCATCTCTTTCTCCAGTCTCATCTCTTTCTCCAGTCTCATCTCTATCTCATCTCTATCTCCAGTCACACACACCACATCCTGCCTATGAAGTGCGGGGCTGTAGGTCTTTATCACCAAGTCGTTGTCAGCTCAATCTATCTTTAGTAAAACCTCATTGTCCTCTGACCATTGAACCAGACTAACTGCCTGGAAGCCAGAGTGGAAAGCATCCCTTTACAGACACACAGCATTTAATACAACAGACATTTCTTACTGTTAGTTAATGATTCAATATAAAATAAATCAGGTAAATGTTGTAATGTTTCTATCACATTAGCTGTAATGTTATCAGCGTGGCTATATCTGTACGATTAAATCTCTCATTTAAGAACAATCCTCAAATACAATAGCTGCTGCCAGACACTTCAAGGGCTTTCTTTAATAGAA
>NW_025753705.1:0-10251 GCF_021184085.1 Oncorhynchus gorbuscha | reverse complement strand
GTTGGCTGGTGGCAGGATGCATGAATGCCCTTAATAATGGGGTTATGGCTGGTGGCAGGATGCATGAATGCCCTTAATAATGGGGTTATGGCTGGTGGCAGGATGCATGAATGCCCTTAATAATGGGGTTATGGCTGGTGGCAGGATGCATGAATGCCCTTAATAATGGGGTTATGGCTGGAGGCAGGATGCATGAATGCCCTTAATAATGGGGTTATGGCAAGTGGCAGGATGCATGAATGACCTTAATAATGGGGTTGTTGGCTGGTGGCAGGATGCATGAATGCCCTTAATAATGGGGTTATGGCTGGTGGCAGGATGCATGAATGCCCTTAATAATGGGGTTATGGCTGGTGGCAGGATGCATGAATGCCCTTAATAATGGGGTTATGGATGGAGGCAGGATGCATGAATGCCCTTAATAATGGGGTTATGGCTGGTGGCAGGATGCATGAATGCCCTTAATAATGGGGTTATGGCTGGTGGCAGGATGCATGAATGCCCTTAATAATGGGGTTGTTGGCTGGTGGCAGGATGCATGAATGCCCTTAATAATGGGGTTATGGCTGGAGGCAGGATGCATGAATGCCCATAATAATGGGGTCATGGCTGGAGGCAGGATGCATGAATGCCCTTAATAATGGGGTTATGGCTGGAGGCAGGATGCATGAATGCCCTTAATAATGGGGTTGTTGGCTGGTGGCAGGATGCATGAATGCCCTTAATAATGGGGTTATGGCTGGAGGCAGGACGCGAAACGCCCTTAATAATGGGGTTATGGCTGGTGGCAGGATGCATGAATGCCCTTAATAATGGGGTTATGGCTGGTGGCAGGATGAAATGCCCTTAATAAGGGGTTATTGGCTGGTGGCAGGATGCATGAATGACCTTAATGGGGTTATGGCTGGTGGCAGGATGCATGAATGCCCTTAATAATGGGGGTTATGGCTTGGAGGCAGGATGCATGAATGCCCTTAATAATGGGGTTGTTGGCTGGTGGCAGGATGCATGAACGCCCTAATAATGGGGTTTTTGGCTGGTGGCAGGATGCATGAATGCCCTTAATAATGGGGTTATGGCTGGTGGCAGGATGCATGAATGCCCTTAATAATGGGGCTATTGGCTGGTGGCAGGATGCATGAATGCCCTTAATAATGGGGTTGTTGGCTGGTGGCAGACGCATGAACGCCCTTAATAATGGGGTTAATGGGGTTATGGGTGGTGGCAGGATGCATGAATGCCCTTAATAATGGGGTTATTGGCTGGTGGCAGGATGCATGAATGCCCTTAATAATGGGGTTATGTCTGGTGGCAGGATGCATGAATGCCCTTAATAATGGGGTTATGGCTGGAGGCAGGATGCATGAATGCCCTTAATAATGGGGTTGTTGGCTGGTGGCAGGATGCATGAATGCCCTTTAATGGGGTTTGTTGGCTGGTGGCAGGATGCATGAATGCCCTTAATAATGGGGTCGTGGCTGGAGGCAGGATGCATGAATGCCCTTAATAATGGGTTATGGCTGGAGGCAGGATGCATGAATGCCCTTAATAATGGGGTTGTTGGCTGGTGGCAGGATGCATGAATGCCCTTAATAATGGGGTTGTTGGCTGGAGGCAGGATGCATGAATGCCCTTAATAATGGGGTTATGGCTGGTGGCAGGATGCATGAATGCCCTTAATAATGGGGTTATGGCTGGTGGCAGGATGCATGAATGCCCTTAATAATGGGGTTATGGCTGGTGGCAGGATGCATGAATGCCCTTAATAATGGGGGTATGGCTGGAGGCAGGATGCATGAATCTGCCCTTAATAATGGGGTTGTTGGCTGGTGGCGCATGAATGCCCTTAATAATGGGGTTTTGGCTGGTGGCAGGATGCATGAATGCCCTTAATAATGGGGTTATGGGTGGTGGCAGGATGCATGAATGCCCTTAATAATGGGGTTATGGCTGGAGGCAGGATGCATGAATGCCCCGCATAATAATGGGGGTTATGTCTGGTGGCAGGATGCATGAATGCCCTTAATAATGGGGTTATGGCTGGTGGCAGGATGCATGAATGCCCTTAATAATGGGGTTGTTGGCTGGTGGCAGGATGCATGAATGCCCTTAATAATGGGGTTGTTGGCTGGTGGCAGGATGCATGAATGCCCTTAATAATGGGGTTATGGCTGGTGGCAGGATGCATGAATGCCCCTAATAATGGGGTTATGGCTGGTGGCAAGGATGCATGAATGCCCATAATAATGGGGTTGTGGTTGGAGGCAGGATGCATGAATGCCCTTAATAATGGGGTTATGGCTGGAGGCAGGATGCATGAATGCCCTTAATGGGGTTATGGCTGGTGGCAGGATGCATGACTGCCCTTAATAATGGGGTTATGGCTGGTGGCAGGATGCATGAATGCCCTTAATAATGGGGTTGTTGGCTGGTGGCAGGATGCATGAATGCCCTTTAATAATGGGGTTATGGCTGGTGGCAGGATGCATGAATGCCCTTAATAATGGGGTTATGGCTGGTGGCAGGATGCATGAATGCCCTTAATAATGGGGTTATGGCTGGTGGCAGGATGCATGAATGCCCTTAATAATGGGGTTATGGCTGGTGGCAGATGCATGAATGCCCTTAATGGGGTTGTTGGCTGGTGGCAATGCATGAATGCCCTTAATAATGGGGTTATGGCTGGAGGCAGGATGCATGAATGCCCTTAATAATGGGGTTATGGCTGGAGGCAGGATGCATGAATGCCCTTAATAATGGGGTTATGGCTGGTGGCAGGATGCATGAATGCCCTTAATAATGGGGTTATGGCTGGTGGCAGGATGCATGAATGCCCTTAATAATGGGGTTGTTGGCTGGTGGCAGGATGCATGAATGCCCTTAATAATGGGGTTATGGCTCAAGGCAGGATGCATGAATGCCCTTAATAATGGGGTTATGGGTGGCAGGATGCATGAATGCCCTTAATAATGGGGTTATGGCTGGAGGCAGGATGCATGAATGCCCTTAATAATGGGGTTATGGCTGGAGGCAGGATGCATGAATGCCCTTAATAATGGGGATGGCTGGTATGATCATGAGATGCCCTTAATAATGGGGTTATGGCTGGTGGCAGGATGCATGAATGCCCTTAATAATGGGGTTGTTGGCTGGTGGCAGGATGTATGAATGCCCTTAATAATGGGGTTATGGCTGGTGGCAGGATGCATGAATGCCCTTAATAATGGGGTTATGGGTGGCAGGATGCATGAATGCCCTTAATAATGGGGTTATGGCTGGAGGCAGGATGCATGAATGCCCTTAATAATGGGGTTATGGCTGGTGGCAGGATGCATGAATGCCCTTAATAATGGGGTTATGGTTGGTGGCAGGATGCATGAATGCCCTTAATAATGGTGTTGTTGGCTGGTGGCAGGATGCATGAATGACCTTAATAATGGGGTTATGGCTGGTGGCAGGATGCATGAATGCCCTTAATAATGGGGTTGTTGGCTGGTGGCAGGATGCATGAATGCCCTTAATAATGGGGTTATGGCTGGAGGCAGGATGCATGAATGCCCTTAATAATGGGGTTGTTGGCTGGTGGCAGGATGCATGAATGCCCTTAATAATGGGGTTATGGCTGGTGGCAGGATGCATGAATGCCCTTAATAATGGGGTTGTTGGCTGGTGGCAGGATGTATGAATGCCCTTAATAATGGGGTTATGGCTGGTGGCAGGATGCATGAATGCCCTTAATAATGGGGTTATGGGTGGCAGGATGCATGAATGCCCTTAATAATGGGGTTATGGCTGGAGGCAGGATGCATGAATGCCCTTAATAATGGGGTTATGGCTGGTGGCAGGATGCATGAATGCCCTTAATAATGGGGTTATGGTTGGTGGCAGGATGCATGAATGCCCTTAATAATGGGGTTATGGCTGGTGGCAGGATGCATGAATGCCCCTAATAATGGGGTTATGGCTGGTGGCAGGATGCATGAATGCCCTTAATAATGGGGTTATGGCTGGAGGCAGGATGCATGAATGCCCTTAATAATGGGGTTGTTGGCTGGTGGCAGGATGCATGAATGCCCTTAATAATGGGGTTATGGCTGGTGGCAGGATGCATGAATGCCCTTAATAATGGGGTTATGGCTGGTGGCAGGATGCATGAATGCCCTTAATAATGGGGTTATGGCTGGTGGCAGGATGCATGAATGCCCTTAATAATGGGGTTGTTGGCTGGTGGCAGGATGCATGAATGCCCTTAATAATGGGGTTATGGCTGGAGGCAGGATGCATGAATGCCCTTAATAATGGGGTCATGGCTGGAGGCAGGATGCATGAATGCCCTTAATAATGGGGTTATGGCTGGAGGCAGGATGCATGAATGCCCTTAATAATGGGGTTGTTGGCTGGTGGCAGGATGCATGAATGCCCTTAATAATGGGGTTATGGCTGGAGGCAGGATGCATGAATGCCCTTAATAATGGGGTTATGGCTGGTGGCAGGATGCATGAATGCCCTTAATGGGGTTATGGCTGGTGGCAGGATGCATGAATGCCCTTAATAATGGGGTTGTTGGCTCGTGGCAGGATGCATGAATGACCTTAATAATGGGGTTATGGCTGGTGGCAGGATGCATGAATGCCCTTAATAATGGGGTTATGGCTGGAGGCAGGATGCATGAATGCCCTTAATAATGGGGTTTTTGGCTGGTGGCAGGATGCATGAATGCCCTTAATAATGGGGTTATGGCTGGTGGCAGGATGCATGAATGCCCTTAATAATGGGGTTATGGCTGGAGGCAGGATGCATGAATGCCCTTAATAATGGGGTTGTTGGCTGGTGGCAGGATGCATGAATGCCCTTAATAATGGGGTTATGGGTGGTGGCAGGATGCATGAATGCCCTTAATAATGGGGTTATGGCTGAGGCAGGATGCATGAATGCCTCTTAATAATGGGGTTATGTCTGGTGGCAGGATGCATGAATGCCCTTAATAATGGGGTTATGGCTGGAGGCAGGATGCACAAATGCCCTTAATAATGGGGTTGTTGGCTGGTGGCAGGATGCATGAATGCCCTTAATAATGGGGTTATGGCTGGTGGCAGGATGCATGAATGCCCTTAATAATGGGGTTATGGTTGGTGGCAGGATGCATGAATGCCCTTAATAATGGGGTTATGGCTGGAGGCAGGATGCATGAATGCCCTTAATAATGGGATTATGGCTGGTGGCAGGATGCATGAATGCCCTTAATAATGGGGTTATGGCTGGAGGCAGGATGCATGAATGCCCTTAATAATGGGGTTATGGCTGGAGGCAGGATGCATGAATGCCCTTAATAATGGGGTTATGGCTGGTGGCAGGATGCATGAATGCCATTAATAATGGGGTTATGGCTGGTGGCAGGATGCATGAATGCCCTTAATAATGGGGTTGTGGCTGGTGGCAGGATGTATGAATGCCCTTAATAATGGGGTTATGGCTGGTGGCAGGATGCATGAATGCCCTTAATAATGGGGTTGTTGGGTGGCAGGATGCATGAATGCCCTTAATAATGGGGTTATGGCTGGAGGCAGGATGCATGAATGCCCTTAATAATGGGGTTATGGCTGGTGCAGGATGCATGATGCCCATATGGGGTTATGGCTGGTGGCAGGATGCATGAATGCCCTTAATAATGGTGTTATGGCTGGTGGCAGGATGCATGAATGACCTTAATAATGGGGTTGTGGCTGGTGGCAGGATGCATGAATGCCCTTAATAATGGGGTTGTTGGCTGGTGGCAGGATGCATGAATGCCCTTAATAATGGGGTTATGGGTGGCAGGATGCATGAATGCCCTTAATAATGGGGTTATGGCTGGTGGCAGGATGCATGAATGCCCTAATAATGGGGTTGTTGGCTGGTGGCAGGATGCATGAATGCCCTTAATAATATGGCTGGTGGCAGGATGCATGAATGCCCTTAATAATGGGGTTATGGCTGGTGGCAGGATGCATGAATGCCCTATGTGGGTTGTTGGCTGGTGGCAGGATGTATGAATGCCCTTAATAATGGGGTTATGGCTGGTGGCAGGATGCATGAATGCCCTTAATAATGGGGGGTGGCAGGATGTTGGGGGTTATGGCTGGAGGCAGGATGCATGAATGCCCTTAATAATGGGGTTATGGCTGGTGGCAGGATGCATGAATGCCCTTAATAATGGGGTTGGTTGGTGGCAGGATGCATGAATGCCCTTAATAATGGGGTTGTTGGCTGGTGGCAGGATGCATGAATGACCTTAATAATGGGGTTATAGCTGGTGGCAGGATGCATGAATGGGGGTTGTTGGCTGGTGGCAGGATGCATGAATGAATAATGCTGGAGGCCATGAATAATGGGGTTGTTGGCTGGTGGCAGGATGCATGAATGCCCTTAATAATGGGGTTATGGCTGTTGGCAGGATGCATGAATGCCATTAATAATGGGGTTGTTGGCTGGTGGCAGGATGTATGAATGCCCTTAATAATGGGGTTATGGCTGGTGGCAGGATGCATGGACCACTTTTACTTAATAATGGGGTTATGGGTGGCAGGATGCATGATGCCCTTAATAATGTAAGGGTTATGGCTGGAGGCAGGATGCATGAATGCCTTAATAATCAAGGGTTATAGCTGGTGGCAGGATGCCTTGGTCTATATGTGGGGTTATGGTTGGTGGCAGGATGCATAGATGCCCTTAATAATGGGGTTATGACTGGTGGCAGGATGCATGAATGCCCTAATAATGGGGTTATGGCTGGTGGCAGGATGCATGAATGCCCTTAATAATGGGGTTATGGCTGGAGGCAGGATGCATGAATGCCCTTAATAATGGGGTTGTTGGCTGGTGGCAGGATGCATGAATGCCACTAATAATGGGGTTATGGCTGGTGGCCTGCATGAATGCCCTTAATAATGGGGTTATGGCTGGTGGCAGGATGCATGAATGCCCCTAATAATGGGGTTATGGCTGGTGGCAGGATGCATGAATGCCCTTAATAATGGGGTTGTTGGCTGGTGGCAGGATGCATGAATGCCCATAATAATGGGGGTTATGGCTGGAGGCAGGATGCATGAATGCCCTTAATAATGGGGTCATGGCTGGAGGCCAGGATGCATGAAATGCCCATAATAATGGGGTTATGGCTGGAGGCAGGATGCATGAATGCCCTTAATAATGGGGTTGTTGGCTGGTGGCAGGATGCATGAATGCCCTTAATAATGGGGTTATGGCTGGAGGCAGGATGCATGAATGCCCTTAATAATGGGGTTATGGCTGGTGGCAGGATGCATGAATGCCCTTAATAATGGGGTTATGTGGTGGCAGGATGCATGAATGCCCTTAATAATGGGGTTGTTGGCTCGTGGCAGGATGCATGAATGACCTTAATAATGGGGTTATGGCTGGTGGCAGGATGCATGAATGCCCTTAATAATGGGGTTGTTGGCTGGTGGCAGGATGCATGAATGCCCTTAATAATGGGGTTTTTGGCTGGTGGCAGGATGCATGAATGCCCTTAATAATGGGGTTATGGCTGGTGGCAGGATGCATGAATGCCCTTAATAATGGGGTTATGGCTGGTGGCAGGATGCATGAATGCCCTTAATAATGGGGTTGTTGGCTGGTGGCAGGATGCAGGAATAATGGGGTTATGGGTGGTGGCAGGATGCATGAATGCCCTTAATAATGGGGTTATGGCTGGAGGCAGGATGCATGAATGCCCTTAATAATGGGGTTATGTTGGTGGCAGGATGCATGAATGCCCTTAATAATGGGGTTATGGCTGGAGGCAGGATGCATGAATGCCCTTAATAATGGGGTTGTTGGCTGGTGGCAGGATGCATGAATGCCCTTAATAATGGTTGTTGGCTGGTGGCAGGATGCATGAATACCCTTAATAATGGGGTTATGGCTGGTGGCAGGATGCATGAATGCCCTTAATAATGGGGTTGTTGGCTGGTGGCAGGATGCATGAATGCCCTTAATAATGGGGTTATGGCTGGTGGCAGGATGCATGAATGCCCTTAATAATGGGGTTATGGCTGGAGGCAGGATGCATGAATGCCCTTAATAATGGGGTTATGGCTGGAGGCAGGATGCATGAATGCCCTTAATAATGGGGTTATGGCTGGTGGCAGGATGCATGAATGCCCTTAATAATGGGGTTATGGCTGGTGGCAGGATGCATGAATGCCCTTAATAATGGGGTTATTGGCTGGTGGCAGGATGCATGAATGCCCTTAATAATGGGGTTATGGCTGGTGGCAGGATGCATGAATGCCCTTAATAATGGGGTTATGGTTGGAGAGCAGGATATGAATGCCCTTAATAATGGGGTTATGGCTGAGTGGCAGGATGCATGAATGCCCATAATAATGGGTTATGGTTGGTGGCAGGATGCATGAATGCCCTTAATAATGGGATTATGCTGGTGGCAGGATGCATGAATGACCTTAATAATGGGGTTATGGCTGGTGGCAGGATGCATGAATGCCCTTAATAATGGGGTTGTTGGCTGGTGGCAGGATGCATGAATGCCCTTAATAATGGGGTTATGGCTGGTGGCAGGATGCATGAATGCCCTTAATAATGGGGTTGTTGGCTGGTGGCAGGATGCATGAATGCCCTTAATAATGGGGTTATGGCTGGTGGCAGGATGCATGAATGCCCCTTAATAATGGGGTTGTTGGCTGGTGGCAGGATGCATGAATGCCCTTAATAATGGGGTTATGGCTGGTGGCAGGATGCATGAATGCCCTTAATATTAGGGTTATGGGTGGCAGGATGCATGAATGCCCTTAATAATGGGGTTATGGCTGGTGGCAGGATGCATGAATGCCCTTAATAATGGGGTTGTTGGCTGGTGGCAGGATGCATGAATGCCCTTAATAATGGGGTTGTTGGCTGGTGGCAGGATGCATGAATGCCCTTAATAATGGGGTTGTTGGCTGGTGGCAGGATATATGAATGCCCTTAATAATGGGGTTGTTGGCTGGTGGCAGGATGCATGAATGCCCTTAATAATGGGGTTGTTGCCTGTTGGCAGGATGCATGAATGCCCTTAATAATGGGGTTGTTGGCTGGTGGCAGGATGTATGAATGCCCTTAATAATGGGGTTGTTTGCTGGTGGCAGGATGCATGAATGCCCTTAATAATGGTGTTGTTGGCTGTTGGCAGGATGCATGAATGCCCTTAATAATGGGGTTGTTGGCTGGTGGCAGGATGCATGAATGCCCTTAATAATGGGTTTATGGCTGGTGGCAGGATGCATGAATGCCCTTAATAATGGGGTTGTTGGCTGGTGGCAGGATGCATGAATGCCACTTAATAATGGGGTTGTTGGCTGGTGGCAGGATGCATGAATGCCCTTAATAATGGGGTTATGGCTGGTGGCAGGATGCATGAATGCCCTTAATAATGGGGTTGTTGGCTGGTGGCAGGATGCATGAATGCCCTTAATAATGGGGTTGTTGGCTGGTGGCAGGATGCATGAATGCCCTTAATAATGGGGTTGTTGGCTGGTGGCAGGATGCATGAATGCCCTAATAATGAGGTTAAGCTATTGGTGGCATGATGCATGAATGCCCTTAATAATGGTGTTGTTGGTCAAGCTGGTGATTTACTTAAAACGTCCTTAATAATGGGGTTGTTTGGCTGGCGGCAGGACGCATGAACGCCCTTAATAATGGGTTATGGCTGGCAGGATTGAACGTCTCCTTATCAATGGGGTTGTTGGTCGTGGCAGGATGCATGAATGCCCTTAATAATGGGGTTGTTGGCTGGTGGCATGATGCATGAATGCCCTTAATAATGGTGTTGTTGGCTGTTGGCAGGATGCATGGAATGCCTTAATAATGGGGTTGTTGGCTGGTGGCATGATGCACGATGCCCTTAATAATGGTGTTGTTGGCTGTTGGCAGGATGCATGAATGCCCTTAATAATGGGGTTGTTGGCTGGTGGCATGATGCATGAATGCCCTTAATAATGGTGTTGTTGGCAGGATGCATGAATGCCCTTAATAATGGGGTTGTTGGCTGGTGGCATGATGCATGAATGCCCTTAATAATGGTGTTGTTGGCTGTTGGCAGGATGCATGAATGCCCTTAATAATGGGGTTGTTGGCTGGTGGCAGGATGCATGAATGCCCTTAATAATGGTGTTGTTGGCAGGATGCATGAATGCCCTTAATAATGGGGTTGTTGGCTGGTGGCATGATGCATAGAATGCCCTTAATAAT
>NW_025753704.1:0-10252 GCF_021184085.1 Oncorhynchus gorbuscha | reverse complement strand
GAGTTTGCGCGACAATTATCTTCACAGTTTAATCGCTGGTGTTCCGCCTCTGCAGTTGTGACTTTCCAAGGGCTGTGTTATCTGATTATGTTAGAGCAATTTAAGGACAGAATTCCTGATCGATTGCCACGTATATTAACAAACAGAAAGTAAAGAATGTCGCTGAAGCTGCGGTTTTGGCGGACGAGTATGTGTTGACTCACAAAAGTGTCTTTGCAGAGCCTCGTATTCGGAAGAGTGGGGGCGTTCGGATAGATTTGGGCTTCGCTCACCGAGATACTTTGGTTCACGGGCAGAGTTCTATTCAACTGGGGTTGAGCCTGACTCCCATGGTAAAGCTGACTTTGGGCAGGAGTGTCACTACTGTCAAGGTTCAGGTCATTGGAAAAACGAATGTCCACTTCTCAGGTCAAAGGGTGCTTACGATAAAGCTAAGCCTACGCGTTAGCTGCACCTGTTCCACATCAGTTCACTATGACTCATTTCCTCACGCCCAGGAGAATGTGAAAGTCCATATTGATCCAGACTATTTACCTTTCATTACAGAAGGTTTTGTGTCTATGTTAGGAAGTAAAGACCTAGTGCCAGTGAAGATCCTGAGAGACACAGGTGCCTCTGAATCATTTGTGTTGGAGTCTGTGTTACCCTTTTCTGCTAAGACTGATTCGGGGAATAGTGTTCTAATTAGGGGAATAGGTTTGAACACTCTGTCAGTTCCATTGTATAAACTGATGTTGGATTGTGAGCTGGTGAAGGGTGAAGTAGTTGTGGGGGTGTGTCCTTCGTTGCCTATTGAGGGTATCGACATTATCCTTGGGAATAACTTGGCTGGTGAGCGTGTATGGCCTGTCGTGTTTCCATCTCAAGTGGTTTCCACTAAGCCGTCATTTGTTGGGATTCCTAATGAGAGTCTACAGAGTTTCCCCAGAGGTGTTCTCTGCGTGTGCAGTGACACGTTCTATGAGCCATGGCGAACTGGTCACTGCGCCGACTAATGATAATAATACAAAGAAGTATGTCACTGTTTTCCCTGTTATCCCGTTATCTGTAACCCGCTCAGATCTAATCAATGTGCAATGGGATGACTCCACGTTAGAAGAGTTGCGTGACCAAATTGTGCCTGTAGAACAGTTGGGAGATGTCGCCCATGGCTATTTTCTTCAAGAGGATGCCCTGATGAGAAAGTGGGTGTCTCATGATAGTTGTTTTCTGGGGGAAGCAATTAGTCAGGTTGTTGTACCAGTTAACTTCTTGCGTCGAGCAATCCCGTATCCGGGAGCGTAATCATAGCCTCAAGCTCATTACCATAACGCAACGTTAACTATTCATGAAAATCGCAAATGAAATGAAATAAATATATTGGCTCACAAGCTTAGCCTTTTGTTAACAAACACTGTCATCTCAGATTTTCAAAATATGCCTTTCAACCATAGCTACACAAGCATTTGTGTAAGAGTATTGATTGCTAGCATAGCATTAAGCCTAGCATTCAGCAGGCAACATTTTCACAAAAACAAGAAAAGCATTCAAATAAAATGATTTACATTTAAGTCATTTAGCAGACGCTCTTATCCAGAGCGACTTACAAATTGGTGCATTCACCTTATGACATCCAGTGGAACAACCACTTTACAATAGTGCATCTAAGTATTTTAAGGGGGGGTGAGAAGGACTACTTTATCCTATCCTAGGTATTCCTTAAAGAGGTGGGGTTTCAGGTGTCTCCGGAAGGTGGTGATTGACTCCGCTGTCCTGGCGTCGTGAGGGGTTTGTTCCACCATTGGGGAGCCAGAGCAGCGAACAGTTTTGACTGAGCTGAGCGGGAACTGCTTCCTCAGTGGTAGGGAGCGAGCAGGCCAGAGGTGGATGAACGAGTGCCCTTATTTGGGTGTAGGGCCTGATCAGAGCCTGGAGGTACTGAGGTGCCGTTCCCCTCACAGCTCCGTAGGCAAGCACCATGGTCTTGTAGCGGATGCGAGCTTCAACTGGAAGCCAGTGGAGAGAGCGGAGGAGGCGGGGTGACGTGAGAGAACTTGGGAAGGTTGAACACTAGATGGGCTGCGGCGTTCTGGATGAGTTGTAGGGGTTTAATGGCACAGGCAGGGAGCCCAGCCAACAGCGAGTTGCAGTAATCCCAGACGGGAGATGACAAGTGCCTGGATTAGGACCTGCGCCGCTTCCTGTGTGAGGCAGGGTCGTACTCTGCGGATGTTGTAGAGCATGAACCTACAGGAACGGGCCACCGCCTTGATGTTAGTTGAGAACGACAGTTTGTTGTCCAGGATCACGCCAAGGTTCTTAGCGCTCTGGGAGGAGGACACAATGGAGTTGTCAACCGTGATGGCGAGATCATGGAACGGGCAGTCCTTCCCGGGAGGAAGAGCAGCTCCGTCTTGCCGAAGTTCAGCTTGAGGTGGTGATCCGTCATCCACACTGATATGTCTGCCAGACATGCAGAGATGCGATTCGCCACCTGGTCATCAGAAGGGGGAAAGGAGAAGATTAATTGTGTGTCGTCTGCATAGCAATGATAGGAGAGACCATGTGAGGTTATGACAGAGCCAAGTGACTTGGTGTATAGCGAGAATAGGAGAGGGCCTAGAACAGAGCCCTGGGGGACACCAGTGGTGAGAGCGCGTGGTGAGGAGACAGATTCTCGCCACGCCACCTGGTAGGAGCGACCTGTCAGGTAGGACGCAATCCAAGCGTGGGCCGCGCCGGAGATGCCCAACTCGGAGAGGGTGGAGAGGAGGATCTGATGGTTCACAGTATCGAAGGCAGCCGATAGGTCTAGAAGGATGAGAGCAGAGGAGAGAGAGTTAGCTTTAGCGGTGCGGAGCGCCTCCGTGATACAGAGAAGAGCAGTCTCAGTTGAATGACTAGTCTTGAAACCTGACTGATTTGGATCAAGAAGGTCATTCTGAGAGAGATAGCGGGAGAGCTGACCAAGGACGGCACGTTCAAGAGTTTTGGAGAGAAAAGAAAGAAGGGATACTGGTCTGTAGTTGTTGACATCGGAGGGATCGAGTGTAGGTTTTTTCAGAAGGGGTGCAACTCGCTCTCTTGAAGACGGAAGGGACGTAGCCAGCGGTCAGGGATAAGTTGATGGCGAGGTGAGGTAAGGAGAAGGTCTCCGGAAATGGTCTGGAGAAGAGAGGAGGGGATAGGGTCGAGCGGGCAGGTTGTTGGGCGGCTGGCCGTCACAAGGCAGATTTCATCTGAGAGAGAGGGGAGAAAGAGGTCAGAGCACAGGGTAGGGCAGTGTGAGCAGAACCAGCGGTGTTGTTTGACTTAGCAAACGAGGATCGGATGTCGTCGATCTTCTTTTCAAAATGGTTGACGAAGTCATCTGCAGAGAGGGAGGAGGGGGGAGGGGAGGAGGATTCAGGAGGGAGGAGAATGTGGCAAAGAGCTTCCTAGGGTTAGAGGCAGATGCTTGGAATTTAGAGTGGTAGAAAGTGGCTTTAGCAGCAGAGACAGAGGAGGAAAATGTAGAGAGGAGGGAGTGAAAGGATGCCAGGTCCGCAGGGAGGCGAGTTTTCCTCCATTTCCGCTCGGCCTTCCGGAGCCCTGTTCTGTGAGCTCGCATTGAGTCGTCAAGCCACGGAGCGGGAGGGGAGGACCGAGCCGGCCTGGAAGATAGGGGACATAGAGAGTCAAAGGATGCAGAAAGGGAGGAGAGGAGGGTTGAGGAGGCAGAATCAGGAGATAGGTTGAAGAAGGTTTGAGCAGAGGGAAGAGATGATAGGATGGAAGAGGAGAGAGTAGCGGGGGAGAGAGAGCGAAGGTTGGGACGGCGCGATACCATCCGAGTAGGGGCAGTGTGGGAAGTGTTGGATGAGAGCGAGAGGGAAAAGGATACAAGGTAGTGGTCGGAGACTTGGAGGAGTTGCAATGAGGTTAGTGGAAGAACAGCATCTAGTAAAGATGAGGTCGAGCGTATTGCCTGCCTTGTGAGTAGGGGGAAGGTGAGAGGGTGAGGTCAAAAGAGGAGAGGAGTGGAAAGAAGGAGGCAGAGAGGAATGAGTCAAAGGTAGACGTGGGGAGGTTAAAGTCGCCCAGAACTGTGAGAGGTGAGCCGTCCTCAGGAAAGGAGCTTATCAAGGCATCAAGCTCATTGATGAACTCTCCGAGGGACCTGGAGGGCGATAAATGATAAGGATGTTAAGCTTGAAAGGGCTGGTAACTGTGACAGCATGAAATTCAAAGGAGGCGATAGACAGATGGGTAAGGGGAGAAAGAGAATGACCACATGGGAGAGATAAGGATCCCTATGCCACCACCCCGCTGACCAGAAGCTCTCGGGGTGTGCGAGAACACGTGGGCGGACGAAGAGAGAGCAGTAGGAGTAGCAGTGTTATCTGTGGTGATCCATGTTTCTGTCAGTGCCAAGAAGTCGAGGGACTGGAGGAGGCATAGGCTGAGATGAACTCTGCCTTGTTGGCTGCAGATCGGCAGTTCCAGAGGCTACCGGAGACCTGGAACTCCACGTGGGTCGTGCGCGCTGGGACCACCAGATTAGGGTGGCAGCGGCCACGCGGTGTGGAGCGTTTGTATGGTCTGTGCAGAGAGGAGAGAACAGGGATAGACAGACACATAGTTGACAGGCTACAGAAGAGGCTACGCTAATGCAAGGAGATTGGAATGACAAGTGGACTACACGTCTCAAATGTTCAGAAAGTTAAGCTTACGTAGCAAGAATCTTATTGACTAAAATTATTAAAAATGATACAGTACTGCTGAAGTAGGCTAGCTGGCAGTGGCTGCGTTGTTGACTTTGTAGGCTAGCTGACAGTGGCTGCGTTGTTGACACTACACTAATCAAGTCGTTCCGTTGAGTGTAGTAGTTTCTACAGTGCTGCTATTCGGGGGCTAGCTGGCTAGCTAGCAGTGTTGATTACGTTACGTTGCGTTAAAAGAACGACAATAGCTGGCTAGCTAACCTAGAAAATCGCTCTAGACTACACAATTATCTTTGATACACAGACGGCTATGTAGCTAGCTATGTAGCTAGCTACGATCAAACAAATCAAACCGTTGTGCTGTAATGAAATGAAATGAAAAATGTGATACTACCTGTGGAGCGAAGCGGAATGCGACCGGGTTGTTGAGTGCGGAAGTTCTATTCAGTAGACGTTGGCTAGCTGTTGGCTAGCTAGCAGTGTCTCCTACGTTAAGGACGACAAATAGCTGGCTAGCTAACCTCGGTAAATTAAGATAATCACTCTAAGACTACACGCTCTAAACTACACAATTATCTTGGATACGAAGACAGCAAAGACAACTATGTAGCTAGCTAACACTACACTAATCAAGTCGTTCAGTTGAGTGTAATAGTTTCTACAGTGCTGCTATTCGGTAGACGGTGGACGTTTGCTAGCTGGCTAGCTGCTTTACCTTTGAAGAACTTCGGATGTTTTCAATGAGGAGACTCTCAGTTAGATAGCAAATGTTCCGTTTTTCCAAAAATATTATTTGTGTAGGAGAAATCGCTCCGTTTTGTTCATTACGTTTGGCTAAGAAAAAAAGGAAAAATTCAGTCATTACAACGCCAAACTTTTTTTCCAAATTAACTCCATAATATCGACAGAAACATGGCAAACGTTGTTTAGAATCAATCCTCAAGGTGTTTTTCACATATCTATTCGATGATAAATCCTTCGTGGCATGTTGGTTTCTCCTCTGAACCAAATGGAAAAATGCACGCAGCTGGAGATTACACAATAATTTCGACGGAGGACACCAAGCGGACACCTGGTAAATGTAGTCTCTTATGGTCAATTTTCCAATGATATGCCTACAAATATGTCACAATGCTGCAGACACCTTGGGGAAATGACAGAAAGTGTAGGCTCATTCCTGGCGCATTCACAGCAATATAAGGAGACATTGGAACACAGCGCATTCTAAATCTGGGGCACTTCCTGTATGAAATTTCATCTTGGTTTCGCCTGTAGCATTAGTTCTGTGGCACTCACAGGCAATATCTTTGCAGTTTTGGAAACGTCAGAGTGTTTTCTTTCCAAAGATGTCAATTATATGCATAGTCAAGCATCTTTTCGTGACAAAATATCTTGTTTAAAACAGGAACGATTTTTATCCAAAAATTAAAAGAGCGCCCCCTAAATCGAATAAGTTAAGCTTCGTGAGTTGGTGTTGGAAACTTCCCACAGCGATGTTGCTGGACATATGGGGGTGAGGAAAACCTACAATCGCATTTTAAGACATTTCTTTTGGCCTAGATTAAAGAGGGATGTTTCTGACTTTATAAAAACTTGTCACACCTGTCAATTAACTGGTAAGCCTAATCAAGCTATTAAAACGGTACCATTGTTTCCTATTCCTGTACTCAGCCAACCTTTTGAGTATCTGATTATTTACTGTGTGGGTCCTCTGCCTCGTTCTAAAAGGGTAGCAGTTACCTGTTCACTGTGATGTGTCAGACCATTAGGTTTCCTGCTGCCTATCCTCTCCGATCTATCACGACTAAATCTGTGGTCATTCAGAGTGATCAAGGATATAATTTCACCTCTAATCTGTTTAGTCAGGTTCTTCAACAGCTCCATATTAAACACAATTTGTCTAGCGCCTATCACGTGAAAAGTCAAGGAGCACTGGAACGTTTCCATCAAACGCTTAAGTCTTTGTTGAGAGCTTATTGTACTGAGATGGATAAGGATTGGGAGGAGGGGTTGCCTTGTTACTGCTAGCCATGAGGGAGATTTCACAGGAGAGCACAGGTTTCAGTCCAAATGACCTTGTGTTTGGACATAGGGTGCGTGGACTTTTATCTGTTCTCCAGGATGACTGGAAGTCTCCCGAGCCTCCTCAGTCCCTGTTAACGTATGTGTGTGTTTTCCGGTGACGGCTCTATGCCGCTGGTGAAATGGCTAAAGAGAAGTTATCATCTTCACAGGTGAGGATGAAGGGCATATTTGATCGCCGAGCTGAGCCTTGTCACTTTAGTCCGGGTGACCAGGTTCTTGCTCTGCTGCCAATTGTTGGTTCTCCTTTTCAATCTAAGTTTCAAGGTCCATATACAGTGGTGCGCCAGTACACTGAGCAAAATTATCTAGTTGCCACTCCAGAACGGAGGAAAGCACACCAGCTGTGCAATGTAAATCTGTTAAAACCCTATTATGCATGTTCCTCTGAGACTGAACAGTGGGATTCTACAGAGGACGGCAAACCTGTTCTTTTGGCTGATACCGTTGTTTCCTTGGGTTCTTGTTGTGCTAGATCTGTGCATGAGGAGGAAGATGTTCCTGGTCCTGACGATTGTATATTGCAGGGTAGATTGACAAATTCAGAAACACTGGATATTTTAGACCATCTTCTCACTCACCTACCTGTTGATTGGCGGAAAGAGATGGTTGGTCTGCTTCAGAGATTTCCAGGTTTGTTTTCTGATACACCTACACATACAAACTTAATAGAACATGATATTGACATTGGAGATGCTGACCCCATTCGTCAGCGGTTCTATAGAGTTTCTTAAGAGAAACTATGTTGTCTGGATGCTGAGGTCAAGTACATGCTGGAGAGTAAGATAGCAGAGCCTTCTTTCTCCAGTTGGGGTTCTCCCTGTATCTTGGTCAGTAAACCGGATGGAACAAACCGATTTGGTACGGACTACCGTAAGGTAAACAGTCGCTGAAAAGTGGCAGGTGCCCTGTGCAACTGAGTCCTGGAGTTTCTGACGGGGCGCCTCCAGGTGGTGAGGGTAGGAAACAACATCTCCACTCCGCTGATCCTCCACACTGGGACCCACAAGGGTGCGTTCTCAGCCCCCTCCTGTTCAAACATGACTGTGTGGCCATGCACGCCTCCAACTCAATCATCAAGTTTGCAGAATACACTACAGTGGTAGGCTTGATTACCAACAATGATGAGACGGCCGACAGGGAGGAGGTGAGGCCCCTCGGAGTGTGGTGTCAGGAAAACAACCTCACACTCAACAAAATAAAGGAGATGATCGTGGACTTCAGGAAGCAGCAGAGGGAGCAGCCCCTATCCACACCGATGGGACAGTGTGGAGAAGGTAGAACGTTTTAAGCTCCTCTGCGTACACATCACGGACAAACTGAAATGGTACACCCACACAGACAGCGTGGTGAAGAACCTCAGGAGGGTGAAGAAATTTGGCTTGTCACCAAAAACACTCACAAAACATTACAGATGCACATTCGAGAGCATCCTGTCGGGCTGTATCACAGCCTGCTACGGCAACTGCTCTGCCCACAACCGCAAGGCTCTCCAGAGGGTAGTGAGGTTTGCACAATGCATCACCAGGGGCAAACTACCTGCCCACCAGGACACCTACACCACCCGATGTCACAGGAAGGCTAAAAATATCATCAAGGACAACAACCACCCGAGCCACTGCCTGTTCACCCCGCTATCATCCAGAAGGCGAGGTCAGTACAGGTGCATCAAAGCAGGGACTGAGAGACTGAAAAACAGCTTCTCTCTCAAGGCCATCAGACTGTTAAACACCCACCACTAACATTGATGACTCAAAACTCTGAGTCAAATCGCTAGTCATTTTAATAATAAAAAATTTGATGTAATAAATGTATCACTAGCCACTTTAAACAATGTCACTTTATATAATGTTTACATGTCCTACATTACTCAACTTATATGTATATACTGAACTCTATACCATCTCCTGCATATTGCCTATGCCGTTCGGCCATCGCTCATCCATATATTTATATGTACATAATGTTATTAATTCCTTTGCACTTGTGTGTATAAGGTAGCTGTTGTGAAATTGTTAGATTACTTGTTATATATTACTTCATGGTCAGAACTAGAAGCACAAGCATTTCGCTACACGCATCTGCTAACCATGTGTATGTGACAAATACAAATTGATTTGAACTCCTAGCCCTACATATGATCCCTCGGAAAAACATCTAGTTATAGCCAACACAGGGCCAAAACTTCTTCATAGTCAGGTCACATATTCAGGAACAATTCTGGCCCTATACATGATTGGAATCATCCTGCCAGAATACAGTCTGAGAATAAAGATCTGTTGTCTACCAGATCCCTCAACCATGTTTGACCATATTCTCCCTAACTAAACCCACAACCACTCAAACTAAACCTCTGACTGAATCTTCAATTCAGGGAACCTACAGTTTTCTTGCATTGTTTCACAGACGAATGGATTCAGCAAAAAGGGGAAAAGAAACACCCATCATCGCAATTTATCTTTCAGTTCATATCTGCCCCGGGTTACTCTCCATCAATTGTTTGCTTTTTTGTTTGCAGTTGCAGGTAGAACTGTTTCTGGCGAGTGTTCACTGTGCCCACTGATCTTCCCTCTCCAATTATTTATGTATCTCTCTCTTTCTTCCCCCCTCTCTCTCGGTCTCTCTCTCTCTCTGTCTTTATCTTTCTCCCTCAAGCCCTCCTCCCCTCTCGTTCTCCCTCTCACCTCACCTTCCGTCCCTCCAATTGAGCAGTACACTTAGAAGCACACTAAGAGGCCTAATTGGTTCTGTCATGTAATAATGAGCCTACTTCACCTCCCCCTTTTATGCAGAAAGCCTATCAACTTGTTTTGTGGATAAATTCTCGATTAATGGAATTACGAAAGAGGAAGTGGGATTAAATAAATTGCTCCTTAGTGCTGAGGCTAGGATAATCACACTTTTTTCGACGACAAATAGTTTTCCTATCCTGAGAGTCTCCGAAGCCTGTGCTCTAATTACAGGTTTCTAACACTTTCTTCCCCGCTGGCGGTGTTTGTACTGCATAAGCTAACAGCAGCTAACAGCTCGAGTGTTTGCTTGCTGAGGCGCTGGTATCATTAAGGACGACTTTCCTAAGACAGGCCACTGATCATTGCTTGAGAAAGTTAAAGATTCCTCTTGACAGAGAGTAATGAGGCTATTGATTGTCCCTACGAGATATTTACCCAAGTCTAACTCTTAAACCACAAAGGGCATCGACAACAGGAGAGGACGTGAGAGGAGCAGTTTCCTCTGTATGCTAGCTAGGAGAGTTTGTTATTTTCTCAATAGTAAAGTCCGTAAATAGCCATTTACATTTCTTATGCATCAATGTTCCTCTCTGACAATGAAGTGTACATCTTTACATCATAAACAATATCTCCCATGGTCACTTGGGTGAAGGTTGCAAGTTAGGTAATGATTGATACATTTCTGAAGGTTTTAGATTAATCCAAGTAGTTAATTCATGTTGAAAACAGTGAGTCACAGATGTGCAGCATGGACGA